>NW_028318685.1:0-170528 GCF_062004578.1 Staurois parvus | reverse complement strand
TGTCCTACCTCCTTGTCTGCCTATCTATTTAAGATGTGCTCAGACTGGGCCACATGGCCTGAGCAACTTTGTCTGTTGTCGGAGCTCCCACGTGTTTCTCCTGTGATTCTTATTTAGTCTTTCTGTGTACCCACCCTGGCTTCGTTCCTGACATTGCTAGTTTTCCGCCTGTCCTGACCTCGGCTTGCCAACTGGAACTCCTGTGTCTACTCCTGGTGTACCCTGCTCCCGCTAACAGTCTCCTCTACCTCAGCTGGGTGTACCTGGGGCCGCAACCTGGTTCCAGCTTGCTCCAAGTCCATCCCCACCATCAGGGGCCCTGGTGAACAAGCATGCTGGGGCTTAGATTCCGCACCCTGGGGAACCCCAAGCTGTGGTTTTATAGAGCTCACTACCATAGGTGCTGACAGTTTGCTCAGGCCATGAGCTCTTTGGAGACACCGCAGCCTGTCCTGGAACAACTTTAGGCTTTGGCACTGAGAGTTGAGGTCCAGCAGGCCTTCCAAGAACAAATCATGTACTGTCTGCAGGAACTCTACTCCTGGTTGGATCAGCTACAGCTTGCGTCTCCACTGGAGAGGAGAAGAATGGAAGAGATACACTTTGTGACTTATAATGTTAAAGGGTTAAATAGCCCTGGGAAGAGATTTGGGATTTTTCAAAAAATTCAACATAGATTTTCTACAGGGTTTTTTTTTACAGGAGACACATTTTGTGCAAGAATCAAATGTGAAATTAAATTCCAGATATTATCCAATGTGGTTTTATGCAGATTCCCCAATTAAACGTGCCAAGGAAGTGGCAATAGGTTTTGCGAAAAATATAATGTGTAAGCTGGAAGACAGATTGGTAGATCCGGAAGGGAGATTTCTGTTTCTGAAGGGAAAATTACAGGAAATAGACTGTACATTAGCAAATATTTATTGCCCGAATAAGAAACCGGAAGGTATTCCTAAAAAATACTCAGAGGAAGTTAATGGATTTCAAAAAAGGCAATTTAAGTGGCAAGTGATTTCAATCTCTGCATGGATCCCCAGATGGATATGACATCCCCTGTGCAGAAAGATGGTAGTAGGTCTCTGAATTCCTTGAAAAAATTATATACCAATGTCAACTTGTAGATATGTGGAGATTTAAGCACATGAAGGACAGAGACTATACATTTTATTCTCATGCACATGAGATGTATTCAAGACTGGATTATATATTGCTGGACCAAAGACTTATCGAGTCTCTGGTCAAAGTAAAAATAGAAGTGATGTCAATATCGGACCATGCCCCTGTCAAAATGCAATTATTATGGGGAAATGAGCAGATCGGGGGGAAATTATGGAGGTTAAATGAAATACTTCTCCAGGATTCAGAGGTGGATCAAAGAATTAAAAAAGAAATAGAGCAATATTTTTAGGAAAATTATTCTGGGGAAGTGTCCGTAGCAACAGTGCGGGAGGCTCATAAGGCCTATATTAGAGGAATCCTGATAGCGATTGGAGCAAAAAAAAAGAGGGAAAGAGAAAAAATAAACACACTTTTTAGTGAACTCTGTAAGTTAGAGCAGATACATAAACATAAAGTAACAAAAGAGATTATGCAGAGGGTAATAAATAAAAGAGAATAATTAAATAGATTTTTGGAAGAAGATAAGAGAAGCGTGTTCAATAAAATGATAAGTGAGAAATACAGATGGGGAGATAGGCCAAGAAAGTATTTAATGAAGGCTCAGAGAAAAAAAAAATCTAGGAAGTGTATAGAGAAAATAAGAGACCACAAAGGAGAATTAATGTATTCATCTAAAGATATAGCTAAAATGCTTAAAGAATGTTATAATAAGCTATATAATATTATCCCCCACAGCTCCATAAGTAAAGATGAAGTAGGAAAAATAGAAAAAAAGACAGACATACTTAAAAAAGGCAGGATTACCAAAATGAAGTGAGGAGCAATTAAAATCCCTAGAATCAGCAATAATGCAGGAGGAAATACACTTAGCATTAAAGAGCACTATAGCTGGGAAAAGTCCAGGACCTGATGGATACACAGTGAGATATTATAAAAAATATAAAGAATTATTAGTACCTAAACTCAGGATATATATGAATGCATTGGGAGGAGAGATGGAAATGAGGAGGGAATCCCTACAAACCCATGTAGTTCTCATACATAAGGAAGGTAAAGATGATACTCACTGTTCAAGTTATAGATTGATTTCCTTATTAAACACAAATACCAAACTATATGCAAAAGTTCTGGCAAATATGTTGGAATGGATACACATAGACCAAGTAGGCTTTGTCCCAGGAAGAGAGGGTAAAGATAACGGACTGAGATTTCTGTTTCTCATGCAAAAAAGTAGGAAAGAGAAAATTAATGCGGTGTTACTCCCTATTGATGCTGAAAAGGCATTTTATAGAGTAGAGTGGTGATATATGTTGGATACATTGGAAGTATTGGGGATGGGACCTAGAATGAGAGAGTGGATAAGGAAATTATATAGTCAACCCTCTGCAGCAATCATAGTTAATGGGGAATTGTCAGAGTATTTTGGGATGCAGAACGGAACTAGACAGGGTTACCCTTTGTCTCCATTGCTATATGTTTTATCATTGGAATCTATTTTGACTACAATAAGGAATAATATAGATATAAAAGGAATTTGGATAGGAGATACGGAGCATAAGGTGGCAGCATAAGGTGGTTATGCAGATGACATGCAGTTCAACGTGGGAAACCCAAGGATAACATTGCCAAATTTAATGAAATCACTGAAAGAATATGGGGATATGTCAAATTTAAAAATTAACCCAACAAAAACAGAAATTTTAAACATAAATCTTCCAAATAGAGAGAAAAATAAGTTACAGGAGGAATTTTCCTTTGTTTGAAGAGAAAAAGAATTGAAATATCTAGGAATAAAGTTAACTGTTTCCTCAAAGAACTTGTATAAATTGATTTATATCCCATTGTTAAATGAGATCAGGAATGAACTAAGGGAATTAGGCAGGAGAACCCCGTCATGGATAGGTTGTAAATATTTGATAAAAATGGTGATTGTTCCAAAAATATTATATAAATTTCAAATGATACCAATTAAACTACCAGAAGTGTTCTTTAGATCAATTGAGAAAATGTTAATAAGATTTATTTGGAGAAATAAAAAAAACGAGAATAAGTCAGGAAATTTTATGTAGAAATAAAGAGAAAAAAGGATTGGAAGTCCCAGATTAAAAAAGATATTATAACTCGGTAATAATGGCGAGAATTTTAGACTGGACATATAATGCAGAGGGGAAAAGCTGGGTTAAAATAGAAAATATACTAAGCAATACTAGATTAAGTGGAATTGTATGGTTACCTCCACAATACAGAGGATTAGCAGACAGCACAAGTTTGTTCACATTTAATGTTTTAAGAGTTTGGGATGTTTTACAAAAACAGATGGGATGGGAATTTAATTAATTGTTAATGCCCTTAAAGTCCACAGAGTTTTCCCCCCCGGGTAAATAAGGTATCACAGGGAAGTGGATTAAGAAGGAAGATGCACAATTAAGGGATATAATGGTGGGGGAGGATATAGAATCACTTAAGGAATTGGAAAAAAAGTTTTTACGAGAATGGATGAGTGGCGTTATTTTGAATTGAAACACTTCATAGGAAAGCTTCCAAAGCCTTTAAGACTAAGAGAGGATTGGAATCCTTTTGAGCACTTATTAGGTATATGGGGAGATGGGAAACATGGAACCTCTAAAATATATAAGATTCTCACTGAAATAAACGCAGATATAAGTCCTACATATATAGAAAATGGGAAAGAGAAATAGGAGTAACAATAGATGCGGAGAAACAGAGAAAAATGTATAGAAAAATCCACGGAAATATAAATAGGCATGAGGTAGAAATAAATTATAAGTGTTTGGCAAGATGGTATATCACACCGAGTGTGGCACACAGATTGAGTGGAGATATTTCACCTTTATGTTGGCGTGGATGTGGAGGTAGAGGCACAATGTATTATTACAATAAATATTTTGCGCTAGTAAATATATCCGTGAAACAAAACAACCAACATATATATGAATGAATAATATATATATATGAATAATAAAACGAAAAAGTTCAAATAATAAGTCCACAATTTTATAAATGACACAAAAAATGTGTGCAAAAAAATGTTTAAATGTGACAAACCACCACCAAAAAAACTAAATAAACTCACCAGAGCTACAGACAAAAAACAAATATTGCTCTGGGAAGATGATATGATGGCAAGTCATCCGTAGGTATATCTTCAGGAAATTAAATTCTGCAGAACACCGATCCACATAGACCAATATCAAAATGGAAAAAACTTTTCAAATTATCAAGGAAATCCACTTCTCCAGAAAAGCCACCTTTAATCGTATCCAAGGAAGAAGATGCCAGGCACTCGAAAGAAACAAGAGAACTTCATG
This sequence comes from Staurois parvus, assembly GCF_062004578.1. Classification (NCBI taxonomy): domain Eukaryota; kingdom Metazoa; phylum Chordata; class Amphibia; order Anura; family Ranidae; genus Staurois; species Staurois parvus. The sequence continues at coordinate 166,080 of NW_028318685.1, read as the reverse complement.
GCGCAGTATTATTAAAAACCAAATTCCTTTATTAGGTACTCATTGCACTTAACTCAGAAGGTGTCCCAGCCGACACCAGCATCAACAGCATAACAGCAATCACAAAAAACGAACCCAGCTACTCAGCACATGCGCAGTAGCTCGTAGACAAACGTAATGACGTCACATCGATCAAGCTCCGCCCTACGCGTTTCGTCATTGACGTCCTCACGGAGCGGATAACAAATACAAAGAATCTGGTTTATTGTACTATTTGAATGCAGCAAAGTGACTGATACCTACATATTGGAGGAGACAGGAGGTTCCAAAAATAAAAGACTGGGTGGATAGGGTGGATCAAATATGTAAATTGGAGGAACTTTATCATTTGAATGAAGATAAGATGGAGAGTCACCATACAAGATGGAACAAATGGGAGGAATTCAAAAAGTGAAGGCTAGCCTTAGAGGTGATGGGGGATTAACATAGAATAATATGAAAACATATTTTGTTCTTCTTTTATAGGGATTCTGATCTCCAGAAATGAACAGGAAAATGCAGAGCAGAAGGGGTCAAGGATTGGATGGGGGGGATGGGTGGTATATAGGTAGAGGGAGGGAGGGGGGGACGGGGAAAGGGATGAAATGATAAATGTTTTGATAATATGCTAAGGTTTTAATGAGTATGTTTGTATAACTTGTTTATCTGAAAAATTAATAAATATTTAAATTAAAAATAAAAAAAATGTCGGAAAAGGCTTGGTCTTCAAGAGTGCATGGCATAAGCTTCTAATGTTGGCCCTGAGATGCCAGGATAGTAGAAGCCCCTCCAAATAACTCCTTTTTGGAAAGTAGACACTCCATGGTGTTTGCTAAGAGGCATGGTGAGTATTTTGCAGATCTCATTTGTTGCCACATGTTTTTGGAAAATGAAGAAAGAAAACAAAGTATTTTTTTTCTTTTCTTTTTTCAAAACTCTGTGACAAAAATGATATCTGTAAAATGCTCACCATTCCTCTTATCAAATTCCTTGGGGTGTCTACTTTCCAAAAAAGGGTCATTTGGGGGGGGGGGTGTTTTTACTATCCTGGCATTTTAGAGCCTCCAAAACTGTGATAGGTAGTGAGTAAGTGATATGAGGAAATATTCCCTTTGAAATCCTGAAGGTGGTCATTGGATTTTGGGAGTCTGTATGTAGCTAGGCTGCCAAAAAGTCTCTCACATGTGGTATCCCCATGCTCGGAAGAAGTAGGAGAATGTGCTTTGGGGTGTTATTCCACATATACCCATGGCATGTGTGAGAAATATATCATTTAAGTGACAAATGACAAAATGTGTCATTTTTGAAAAATTTGTGGCAAAACTTAAAATGTTCCATGCACTCAACATGCCTCTCTGAAAAATCCTTGGGGTGTCTGCTTTCCAAAAAGGGATCATTTGGGGGGGGGGGGGGTTGTAATGCTCTGGCATTTTAGCACCTCAAGAAAAGTACCGTATTTTTCGCTTCATAAGATGCACCTGACCATAAGACACACCTCTGTTTTAGAGGAGGAAAGCAACAACAAAAAATATTCTGAACCAACGGACTGCAGACATAGTACAGGAAATGACCGGTGACTGCAGACATAGTACAGGAAATGACCAGAGACTGTGGACATAGTCCAGGAGATGACCAGAGACTGCGGACATAGTACGGGAGATGAGGTAAAGAAATGGTAAAAAACCAAGATGCCCCTATATCAGTTATAAAAAAATTAACCAACAGGAGGGATATCAACCGACAATTCCCTAATTGAAAATAATATATGAATGCCGGCTCACATGAGAATGACACAGTGGTGTCCTCAGAACCAATAACAACATAGAAAGAACAGGAGAAGGGAGACCAGGGGAAAGAAATCCCTAAGGTCAAGAAGTCCCAATGAGGACAAACTGCAGCTAATTCAAAAACATATATATATTTTTTTATTGCAAAATCTTAGTGAACAACCTATATAGACATAAATGGATATACCTCACCACCACCAACAGGAAAGATGAAGGATGGAGATGACCTGATAGACCGTGGTGACGCCACGCGGTAGGAAATCCCGATACCTGTGTTAAAATGCCGTGCCAAGTCCAGAGAGGAAAATGAGGGCAGGAGAGCCATATGATAAATCTATGGAAAATTGAAGACCATCAATATGCATGTAAAAGATAATATCATAACAATAATTCTAATGCCAGGAAATAGTCTCCTCAATCAGACTTCCTTGTGAACAGGAAATAGTGACAGAGGGAGAGACAGAAGAAATTAAATATGATATAATATAATATATTCTTCCAGATGGTAGGTAAGGATGGGGTCTTCTTGTATAAAGGAATGGATTCCAGAGTACTCTGGGATAAAGGCAGCTCCTCCAGTGATAATCAAATAAAGATGGTGATACCATCATAGTCCCCTTGGTGGTAGGGCCTCATCATAAACATACTGCAGATGTATAGAATAATAATCAGCACAGAGATAATGATGATGATAAACACAGTTAGATTTATTGTATAATGACTTTCATATATTTCCAGCTAACTGGGTCAAGTGATGACCATAGTGCTAGTTACTGGCTTAGATAGAGGCCATATATTACATAACATAGAGCTACTGGGAAGGTCTCCCCACTCACTACCCCACATAATGGAGGGGATGTAGTCCCACATTAATACAAGGTGAAGGAATGGCCATGGCTGCTGGCTGGTTTAACCAGAATGGTATATCATATGCATGCAAATAACAGTTCAAAGGTTGCCCTTTTGGGATAAGTAGCGTCAAACCTTCCACTCATGAGTGCAGAGTATGCAGCGGTGCGGTTCGATCCACCTGAAGAGTCAGGGATATGTATGCACAGCTTTCCTCATGATAATTGCAGAGTATGCAGCGGAGCCATTTGGTTTTCCTGAGGTATCAGGAGTATTTACAGAGCCTGCAGCTGCTTGGCCGGATGGAAGTTCCGTTGGTGGTAGCGTGGGAGACCATAAATGAATCCAGGCAGAGTGCGCAGGAAGGAACAGAGTGTCACTGCCGGTGTGGACCGCACGGATACATTCACAGATGCTACTGGAACCAAAAAGTTCCATATAAAACATTTTGCTAATTGTACAACTACTAGAGTGATCTACATGCTATGCTGTCCTTGCAATAAATTTATGTAGGTAAAACCAAACGCCCATTTAGAGTCCGAATGGGTGAACATATCAATAGTATCTGTAATCACCAAGACCGCACTCCAGTGGCGGAACATTTCGCACAGGTGCACCAGTCTTCTCCCACTGGACTGCGGGTTAAGGTTATTTATACTTTGAAGCTGTCATTGAGACTTGGTGATTTTGATACTATTTTGTTGTGCAAGGAAAAATAATGGATATTTAAATTAGGCTCTATGGCGACGATCGGTCTGAACAATGAATGTAGTCTTCAGATATTTTTGGACCCGTAGCTAAATAATTTGGCCTTTTTTTCTCCTTTTTCCTTTCCCTTTTTTTTCCACCTCAATTATTTTGATCCAATTTTTATATTATTATTAAGTATGTGTATGCATGTATTTGCATATTGTGGTCTATTATTTCCCAGTAGTGGTCCAGATATTTTTATCTGGACTGAATATGTGGCATAAAGATCTTGTTTTTATATGATTCCTACTTGTCCTCTTTAAGAGATGACAGTGTTCTCTGGCCTTTGTTTAAATATGTGTGGAGCACACATGGGAATATTTCAAAACAAGGCTCCCTGGTGGTATACAAGACTCCAGAAACATGGCCATCATCATCTGAAGAAGCCCATGTGACTCAGTGGGCGAAACGTGTTACGTCATATCCGGGTGACGTCCGCGCAATCCCGATTGACCAGCAGTGACACGCTGCTCCTTCCCTGCGCACTCTGCCTGGATTCATTTATGGTCTCCCACACTACCACCAATGGAACTTCCATCCGGCCAGGCAGCTGCAGGCTCTGTAAATACTCCTGATACCTCAGGATAACCAAATGGCTCCGCTGCATACTCTGCAAATATCATGAGGAAAGCTGTGTATACACATCCCTGACTCTTCAGGTGGATCGAACCGCACCGCTGCATACTCTGCATTCATGAGTGGAAGGTTTGACGCTACTTATCCCTAAAGGGCAACCTTTGAACTGTTATTTGCATGCATATGATATACCATTCTGGTTAAACCAGCCAGCAGCCATGGCCATTCCCTCACCTTGTTATATTGTGGGACTACATCCCCTCCATTATGTGGGATAGTGAGTGGGGAGACCTTCTCAGCAGCTCTATGTTATGTAATATATGGCCTCTATCTAAGCCAGTAACTAGCACTATGGTCATCACTTGACCCAGTTAGCTGGAAATATATGAAAGTCATTATACAATAAATCTAACTGTGTTTATCATCATCATTATCTCTGTGCTGATTATTATTCTATACATCTGCAGTATGTTTATGATGAGGCCCTACCACCAAGGGGATTATAATGGTATTACCATCTTTATTTGATTATCACTGAAGGAGCTGCCTTTATCCCAGAGTACTCTGGAATCCGTTCCTTTATACAAGAAGACCCCATCCTTACCTACCATCTGGAAGAATATATTATATTATATCATATTTCATTTCTTGTGTCTCTCCCTGTGTCACTATTTCCTGTTCACAAGGAAGTCTGATTGAGGAGACTATTTCCCGGCATTAGAATTATTGTTATGATATTATCTTTTACATGCATATTGATGGTCTTCAATTTTCCATAGATTTATATTACGGCTCTCCTGTCCTCATTTTCCTCCCTGGACTTGGCACGGCATTCTAACACAGGTATCGGGATTTCCTACCGCGTGCCGTCACCACGGTCTCAGGTCATCTCCATCCTTCATCTTTCCTGCTGGTGGTGGTGAGGTCTATCCATTTATGTCTATATAGGTTGTTCACTAACATTTTGCAATAAAAATATATATATATTTGAATTAGCCACAGTTTGTCCTCATTGAGACTTCTTGACCTTAGGGATTTCTTTCCCCTGGTCTCCCTTCTCCTGTTCTTTCCATAGTACAGGAGATGACCAGCGACTACGGACATACTACAGGAGATGACCAGAGACTGCAGACATAGTACAGGAGATGACCAGAGACTATGGAAATAGTACAGGAGATGACCAGAGACTGCAGACATAGCACAGGACATGACTAGAGACTGTGGACATACTACAGGAGATGACCAGAGACTGTGGACACAGTACAGGAGATGACCAGAGACTGTGGACATAGTACAGGAGATGACCAGAGACTGTGGACATAGTACAGGAGATGACCAGAGACTGCAGACAGTACAGGAGATGACAATAGACTGCAGACAGTACAGGAGATGACCAGAGACTGCGGACATAATACAGGAGATGACCAGAGACTGCAGACATAGTACAGGAAATGACCAGAGACTGCAGACATAGTACAGGAAATGACCAGAGACTGCAGACATAGTACAGGAGATGACCAGAGACTGCAGACGTAGTACAGGAGATGACCAGAGACTATGGACATACTACAGGAGATGACCAAAGACTGCAGACATAGTACAGGAGATGACCTGTCAGGGAACGAGAAGATCGCCACGACGCATGAATCTGCACATGCGTAGGATCCCAACAAGACATAGAGGCAGGCGGGCACTAGGACCCATGCACGCCTGTCACTAATGACAGTGCTGGCAGGCACTAGGACCCAGGCGCACCTGTCAGTGCCGGGCTGGCTATTTAAACCAGCTCTTGCAATGCTCACATTGCCTTATGGTCTTATTCCTGTGTTCCTGTTCCTAGTACCTGAGATTGCATTTGTTGCCGAACCTGCCTGACCCGGATTATCGTGACTCTCTCCTGCCCTGATCCCTGGTTTCTCTGACCATTCTTCTGCTTTCTCCTGTTTACCTGACCTCCTGTTGCTGAACCTGGCCTGTGACCCATTTATCCTTTTGCCTGCTGATCTGTACCGTCTGCCTTTGCTGTTACCGACCTGGCCTGTCTGACTACGTTACACACTACCTCTTCACATCTGGCTCTCACTTGTTACCTACCACTGGCAAATCCACCTCTACCACAGCTGGTTGAACTCGGGGGTCGCGACCTGGTCTTGGGCTGCTTCAAGTCCATCCCCACCATCAGGGGCTCTGGTGAAACAGCAGACTGAGGCTTAGATTCCGCGCCCTGAGGGATTCCGGCCTGTGGGTCCCTAGAGCCTACCACCAGTTGGTCCATAACAGAACCATACGGCCATGACTGAGCCGGGAAGAGGTCCCTCACCCTGGGATGAGATATGCCAACATGTAGCGGCACTCACCCAAGCTGTCAAAACACTCCAAGAAAGCTACACCCACCTGGAGGGACATATTCAGACCCTAACCACGCCAGCAACCACACCATCAGCTCCAGCTGATCTTCCTCCGGCCAGGGGCCACGCAGAACCTTCCGCTGGAGCAGTGTTCGCCATGCCTCCGCCAGAACCTCGAGTACCAACGCCCGAGCGGTTAAGTGGGGATCAAGGGAAGTTCAGGGCCTTCCAGAATTCCTGTCTGTTGTACTTTGACCTACAGCCACAGACTTTTTCATCAGAATCTGTAAAGGTGGGATTCATTATATCCTTACTGCAGGGGGAACCCCAAGGCTGGGCCCACCGCCTGCTGGAGAGTCGCCATTTGCATCTGGACTCAGTTTCCTCATTTTTCAGAGCAATGGCAGAATTATACGATTACCCGCAACAAGCTGCTTCAGCTGAAGCAGTGCTACATACCTTGCAGTAGGGTCGCCGAGCAGCAGAGGACTATGCCTCAGAATTCAGGCGCTGGAGCAGGGACACCCAGTGGAATGACGCAGCTTTGCGTCACTAATTCCGCCTAGGCCTATCTGAACCTCTAAAAGATGACCTAGCCAGAGTAGGGGTACCTGACTCCTTGGAAGGATTGATAACTCTGGCAATTCAGATTGACCGCAGGCTTCGGGAACGGAGGTCTGAAAGATCCAGTCAAGGGTTAAAACCCACATGGATGCTACCACGGGTTCTGACCATTCCGAACTCCCCTACCAGTACTCGGAATCCGGAACCAGCAGAGGGAGCCGAACCAATGCAACTTGGGTTGATGCGGCCTTCCCTAACGTCTGAAGAGCGCCAGAGACGCCGGGTAAACAACCTTTGCCTATAATGTGGAGCAGCAGGCCATGTGGTACGTTCCTGCCTGGAGAAGTTAAGTAAGTACTCTTCTCCTACTTTTTCTATGACTCCTGCTTGTGTAGATAAACCCTCTCACTTAGCCATACCAATCTAATTTCAACTCCCCGGAAGAACCCTACAGGTGACGGCCATTATTGACTCAGGGGCCTGTAGTTGTCTTGTTGAACTCAATTTTGCAGCGCAAAAGCAGATTCCCTTACTGACCAAGGAGCATGGCCTGAACATCCTCTTGGCTGATGGGACTCAAGTTAAGTCTGGGTTGGTAGATCGGGAGCCCCCTCCTATATGCACTATAATGGCTGGTCATCATCAAGAACTCTTCCGCTTGGACGCCATTGCGTCTCCACTATTCCCAGTTATTTTGGGGCTTCCTTGGCTACGTGCACACGACCCCCAAATTAACTGGAGGACTGGGTCAATTCAGTTTAATTCACCCTATTGCCAGGAACATTGCTACCCCAGGTCACCTCCAGACACCCAGACTTTGCTTTGTATAAACACAGACACTGAGCTAGCACAAACGGTTCCTACAGCATACCACCACTACCTTGACGTTTTTAGTCCACGGGGAGCAGACATCCTTCCCCCGCACAGGGCGTATGACTGTCCAATTGACCTTCTCCCAGGATCTGAAATTCCCTTTGGCCGAATCTTCCCCTTGTCTGAACGGGAGTTGGGGGCCTTAAAGGAATATATTGATGAAAGCCTTCGAAAGGGATTTATCCATCTGTCCACGTCACCGGCAGGGGCCAGAATCTTCTTCGTGGAGAAAAAGGACAAATCCCTGAGGCCCTGTATTGACTATAGGGATCTGAATAAGATTACAGTTAAAAACCGTTATCCTCTGCCCTTAGTCCCCAAGTTCTTTCAGAGGTTGAAATCAGCCTCTATTTTCACTAAGCTGGATCTCAGGGGTGCATATAACCTGGTCCATATACGCGAGGGGGATGAGTGGAAGACCGCTTTTCGCAATCGGTTCGGGCACTTCGAATATTTAGTCATGCCCTTCGGGTTATGTAACGCACCGGCCACATTTCAACACTTTGTGAATGACATATTCAAAGATTTCCTGGACATCTTTGTGATAGTTTATTTAGATGATATCCTGATTTTTTCATCATCTCTGGAGGCACATCGAGGTCACGTCAGGAGCGTGTTGGAACGACTTCGCCAGCACGGGCTCTACGCCAAAGAGGAAAAGTGTAGTTTTGAGCAGCGCAGCATCCCATTTCTGGGGTTAATTATTTCCACCACTGGAATTGCTATGGACCCTCAAAAAATCTCGGCCATCCTGGAATGGCCGGTACCCACAGAAAAGAAAGGGGTTCAGCGATTTATTGGCTTTGCCAATTTCTATAGGAAGTTCATTAAGAATTTCTCAGGTCTGGTCTCTCCTATCACCCAACTCACAAAGATGGAAGTACGCTTTCAGTGGACACCAGAAGCACAGGCCGCCTTTGAATCCCTAAAGAAGCTGTTCACGACAGCTCCCGTCTTAAGTCACCCTGATGTGTCCCTACCTTATATATTGGAAGTAGATGCGCCAGAAAATGCAATGGGGGCCATTCTGTCACAAAGAAAGGGTGTAAAATAACTGATGCATCCGGTGGCCTTTTTCTCCAGGAAGCTTACCGCGTCAGAGAAGAATTATGACATCGGAGATCGGGAATTGTTGGCCATTAAAACAGCATTAGAAGAATGGAGATACCTATTGGAGGGAGCCTTGCATCCCATTCTGGTCTACACAGACCATAAAAATTTGGAATATCTGAGGACAGCTAAACGCCTCAGACCGTGTCAAGCTGGGCGTTATTCTTTTCGAGGTTCAGCTTCCACATTACGTATCGACCAGGGTCCAAGAATACAAAACCTGACGCGCTCTCGCGTATGTATAAGGACCCCAAAGAAATGCCCAAACCAGATACCATCCTGCCAGCAGGTAATTTCCTATTGCTACAATCAGAGCTCCTGTCTAAATTACAGGCTGCGTCCCTGGAGCCCCCCAACTTACCTGAAGTTCCAATACAGAGTAGGGAGGGTCTCCTATGGAAAGGGAAACAGATCATGGTACCGGAAGGAGCTCAGACCTTGGTCCTGGGCTAATGCCACGACCATCCGTTGGCGGGCCATTTCGGAGTACACAAGACCCTAGAGTTGGTGCAACGCACATTTTGGTGGCCAAGTATGGCCAAAGATTGCGAGGCCTATGAAAGAACCTGTGCAGTCTGCAACAGGAATAAGCCCTCCAGGAACAAGGCTTGGGGCCTGTTATGTCCTTTACCGGTGCCAGACAGACCATGGAGCATGATCTCCATGGACTTCATAGTAGAACTACCACCGTCGCAGATTCATACTGCAATTTTCATGGTGGTGGATCGTCTTTCAAAAATGGCCCACTTCCTTCCGCTGAAAAGTACCCCGTCTGCTTCTGAGACAGCACAAGTTTTCATCAGGGAAATAGTGAGACTGCATGGTGTACCCAAAAATATAGTCTCAGATCGGGGTGTTCAATTCACTTCCAAATTCTGGAAAGCGCTATGCGAAAGTCTGGAAGTGAAATTGTCCTTTTCCTCAGCCTATCACCCGCAAACGAATGGGCAGACTTGGCGGACCAATCAAACGCTGGAACAATATCTCAGATGTTACACCTCATTCCTACAGGACGACTGGTTGCCACTCTTGCCCCTGGCGGAGTTTGCCTACAACAATGCAAATCACTCTGCCACCAGGCAGTCCCCGTTCTTTGCCAATTATGGTTTCCACCCCACCTTCTTGCCAGACCTGATCCCAGAAAACCCGGTTCCTGCAGCTCAAGAGTCCTTAAATTTCTTTGCGTCCAACAACAAACTGTTACAGGAGGCAATGGCAAAGGCTCAGGAAGATAGCAAAAGGGCCTTTGATAAAAGAAGGGGGGAATTGGTTGTGCACCCAGGGGATCAAGTTTGGTTAGAAACTACCAACCTAAAGATGGCATGCCCATCGAGGAAATTGGCACCCAAGTTTGTGGGCCCATTTCAGGTGAAGCGTCAAATTAACGAAGTGGCTTTTGAATTAGCTCTGCCCGAGTCTTTCAAAATACATCCAGTGTTTCATGTATCCCTGCTAAAACCTGCCACTTCAGATCCGTTCCTGGACTGTAGATCATAGCCACCAGTGGCCCTAGACATTCAGGGAGAGGAGGAATTTGAAGTAGAAGTGATTCTAAACTGCAGGAAGAGAGGGGGTCAGACACAGTACCTTATAAAATGGAAAGGTTATGGGCCAGAAGAAAATTTGTGGGAACCAGCCCGAAATGTCCACGCTCCCAGGCTAATTCAAAAAATTTTTCGGAACCATCCACAAAAGAGGAGTCAGTTGAGCATCTGGAGGCTACCCATAAGGGGGGGGGCAATGTCAGGGAACGAGAAGATCGCCACGACGCATGAATCTGCACATGCGTAGGATCTCGACAAGACATAGAGGCAGGTGGGCACTAGGACCCAGGCGCGCCTGTCAGTGCCGGGCTGGCTATTTAAACCAGCTCTTGCAATACTCACATTGCTGTATGGTCTTATTCCGGTGTTCCTGTTCCTAGTACCTGAGATTGCCTTTGTTGCCGAACCTGCCTGACCCGGATTATCGTGACTCTCTCCTGCCCTGATCCCTGGCTTGTCTGACCATTCTTCTGCTTTCTCCTGTTTACCTGACCTCCTGTTGCTGAACCTGGCCTGTGACCCGTTTATCCTTTTGCCTGCTGATCTGTGCCATCTGCCTCTGCTGTTACCGACCTGGCCTGTCTGACTAAGTTACTCACTACCTCTTCACATCTGGCTCTCACTTGTTACCTACCACTGGCAAATCCACCTCTACCACAGATGGTTGAACTCGGGGGTCGCAACCTGGTCTTGGGCTGCTTCAAGTCCATCCCCACCATCAGGGGCTCTGGTGAAACAGTAGACTGAGGCTTAGATTCCGCGCCCTGAGGGATTCCGGCCTGTGGGTCGCTAGAGGCTACCGCCAGTCGTTTCATAACATGACCAGAGACTGCAGACATAGTACAGGAGATGACCAGAGACTATGGACATAGTACAGAAGGTGACCAGAGACTGCAGACATAGCACAGGACATGACTAGAGACTGCGGACATACTACAGGAGATGACCAGAGACTGCAGACATAGTACAGGAGATGACCAGAGACTGTGGACATAGTACAGGAGATGACCAGAGACTGCGGACATAGTACAGGAGATGACCAGAGACTGCAGACATAGTACAGGAGATGACCAGAGACTGCGGACATAGTACAGGAGATGACCAGAGACTGCGGACATACTACAGGAGATGACCAGAGACTGCGGACATACTACAGGAGATGACCAGAGACTGCGGACATACTACAGGAGATGACCAGAGACTGTGGACATAGTACAGGAGATGACCAGAGACTGCGGACATAGTACTGGAGATGACCAGAGACTGCGGACATAGTACAGGAGATGACCAGAGACTGTGGACATAGTACAGGAGATGGCCAGAGACTGTGGACATAGTACAGGAGATGACAATAGACTGCAGACAGTACAGGAGATGACCAGAGACTGCAGACAGTACAGGAGATGACCAGAGACTGCGGACATAATACAGGAGATGACCAGAGACTGCAGACATAGTACAGGAGATGACCAGAGACTGTGGACATAGTACTGGAGATGACCAGAGACTGTGGACATAGTACAGGAGATGACCAGAGACTGTGGACATAGTACATGAGATGACCAGAGACTGTGGACATAGTACAGGAGATAAACAGAGACTGCGGACATAGTACAGGAGATGACCAGAGACTGCGGACACAGTACAGGAGATGACCAGAGACTGCGGACATAGTACAGGAGATGACCAGAGACTGCAGACATAGTACAGGAGATGACCAGAGACTGCGGACATAATACAGGAGATGACCAGAGACTGCAGACATAGTACAGGAGATGACCAGAGACTGTGGACATAGTACTGGAGATGACCAGAGACTGCAGACATAGTACAGGAGATGACCAGAGACTGCGGACATAGTACAGGAGATGACCAGAGACTGTGGACATAGTACAGGAGATGACCAGAGACTGCGGACATAGTACAGGAGATGACCAGAGACTGCGGACATAGTACAGGAGATGACCAGAGACTGCAGACATAGTACAGGAGATGTCCAGAGACTGCGGACATAGTACAGGAGATGTCCAGAGACTGCTGACCTTTGGTGAGCAGGTACCTGAATTTGACAGGTATCTTCTCCCACTTCCACTGAGTTTTCCTCCCTCCCTCCCTGTAGTCTTCTGAGACACATGACAGGTCCCAGAAGACTACGGGGCCATTCACAAAGTGCAGCGCTTCTCGCACATGTGCAGTGGACACCCGGGTGTAAAGCCGCAAGCTGTCACAGCCGGGTGTCCACACTAAAGATGCCGACACAGGGGAGAGAAGACGGTGAGGACACCGCTGGACCGAGGAGCAGGTAGGACCGAGGAGCAGGTAGGACCGAGGAGGAATAGGTAGGACCGAGGAGCAGGTTCTGCTGCACAGAGGAGCCGAGCAGCCGGTCTGGTGTTCTAACACGGCAGTGGCGACGGGGGTAGTACCAGGGCGGCCGCTCCATATTCACTCCATAAGATGCACAGACATTTCCCCCCAATTTTTTATATGTTTTATAAAAAAAAGTTAAACATCTTTACATTTTTTAAATTGTTGTCCTTTTTTCTTTTATATTAAAAAATCCCAGTGGTGATCAAATACCAACAAAATAAAGATCTATATGTGTGAAAAGATATACATTTTGTTTGGGTACAGTGTTGCATGACTGCGCAAATGTCAGTTAAAGTAGAGTATTGCCTCATACCAAAAAACGGCCTGGTCATGAAGGGGGGCAAATCTTCCGAAGGGCAGGTGAATCATGAGGGGGCTGGCACATAACAAAGCCTCCAGGATTGGTCCTTCTAAGCCAGCTGACCTAAGTTCAAAGCCTGAGCAGTGCATTATAATGACAAAGAATTGCATTAGTTCTCCAGGCTGGTGAACCTGAAACATGCAGGATTCACTGCAAACCCGTGATAGCGCTGAACCTGAAACGTATCCCTAGTGATGACAGGCCAGTATCATGGGAAGCCATTTGTAATAAGAGGGGCTCTATGATCTCCAAATATCAGACAATATCAGTTGGACTATTTGGAATTGTGTATCCTGAAAAAAATGTATTTATGAAATATTTCTTTATTGTTCTTCTTGCAGGATGACAGTTTGTTTTACCTGGACCGCATTAACATTTACATCAAGAGAAAAGGTAACATGCCAAAAAATATAAACTGTAAGGATATTTTAACAACAAATTAAACTTGTCAGCACAGTGTTCAGATGTAAATGTACTAGTCCAAGTTTAAGGGCCATTCCATCCAAAACTGACATTTCAGTGTTTAGTTAATGCAGGAAAGTTAAACCCCCCGACAGTCTCTTCTATCTCTCGGGCGTTCCCAGGTATGCAAACTTGTAGTGGTGACTATAAGGAGTTCTCATAATACCTGCCCTGAGATCCAGGGTCTGCATATCTGCTATGCCCATTATGAGGAGTTCCACCATATCCCTCCACAGAGCTCCCAGCTCTACATACCTGCTGTGCTCATGGGGGACATTTTTATGACACCCACAGTCATGTTCACCACTGTTGGTGCATGTTCTCACCCTACCTATCCCTAATAATTTCTGTTAAGTATCATTGTTATCTATGTGCAGAACTGCTCTCTGTGTACTGTGTCCCTGTGTCCTAGTCCATCTCCTGCTCGGCCTTGTATACTAGCAGTCTGGTTTTTATCTAAGACCATCTACATCCAGTATTCACCCCGGATACAGTAACCCCATACAGGTTGTATCTTTGCCTAATATTATATTCTTGAGTACTAGTCCTAGTCTTGTTCCTTTCATCCATTTTCATTAGTCCCTACTATAATCAGTTGGTCCATGGTGTCATGGCCTAAACTGCCTTCTGTCCATACATGAATCTAGGCAGGATTACAACCATTTTCTTTGTTAACCCTACTTGTATTTTTTTCATTGCTTGTTTGGGAAATCCTCCTTATGATCCTCAGCTGGGCTGCCTTACAAATCAGTATATTAGTCTAGGCAGGTATGGCATCGTTCTCTTTGTATCCCAGCTCTAGTCATGTCCAGCCTTGTTTCCTATGTATACCATCCCCTGACCACACATCATTTGTCTTCCTATACTTGTCAGTCACGATCAGATATAAACTATCTGTCTATTTTTGCTTTACAGAGGAGAACTTTATAGGTAAATATGACTTTACAGAAGCCATGGCTACCCCACTCAGACAATCATTTACCAGTCAAGAAGTGACATATAGGGTTAGTCCTGAGGTGAGCGTTGTGTTCGTGGATGTCAAGGTTCAGGCCTTTGAACCGAAAGGGGACAATTTTGAAAGAGGTAAGTCACTCTATAGGATGACAATATCAACATTCATTATGTATAATTTTTTTCAACAGTAAAAATATATTAAACATTTTTCATGGTTACAAAATAACCTTGTACAAGAAACAGTACCACATCTCAGTTACAGCACAGGAAGGTAGCAAAATGGAAGACATGCAGCATACAGAGTCCTCATGAGATTATATCACATAACAGTCGATACAGCAAAACACATATGAGAAATATCACCATTACATTCATAGATAAACTTAGCATTATAAATAAAAAGGGTGAGGTGAGGGGCAAGATCAGGGGGAGTTTATCCATGTGGCCCAGATTTTATCATGATTAGTTAGACAACCTCTCATCATATACGACAACTGATACATAGAGAGCAGAACACCAGTCATTATAAGATGGAGGGGTAGGAAGTTTCTATTTGAGAAGGATCTCCCATCTATCATAATAAAATACATAAAGAAGTAGAAGTTATGCTTTTGGATACAAAGATTGTTATGAATACTCAGTAATAGCACAAAGGGGTTTTAGGGGTGGGCCGATACCACTGCCAACTTTTTTGCAACCTGTTTTAAGAAACCAGGCAACAGTGCCATATCATATGATAGAAGGTACCGGTGTCACTTTGATATTTATTACAAAGAGGAGAAAGGGCTGGGTTGATAGGATGTCACTTCTGGGGACTGTAATAATATATTCTATGGGGAAATTTCAATAGGACAAATTTGTCTCTAGCAGAGATCATCAAATTAATGTATCAAGTCACCCCGTCCTCTCACTCTTCCTCTGATAGAGCTGGTATATGGCTCATCCACTTTTGGAACAGAGATCTTAGAGCCATGATGAGTTAAGAAGAGGGCATATACAGAAGAAATTTGTTTTTGGAGACCAGGCGTTCTCAATAGAGATTCAAGGGGATATTTCTGGAGAGATAGAGAGATAAGAAATCAAACTCTAACAGTATGCCTAAGGTGGAGATATTAGAAAAAACTCTGGTTTGGAAGCCCATAGTCCTCTTTCAGAGAATTATTGGTATGGAGTTTACCCACCTGGAAAAGTTGGATAATACCTGTTAGGGATCCGGGTATGACCAGAAATGTGTGGACTGACACAGGGAAGTAGCAGGCTTCAAGAACACAGGCGTAGTCAGGCTGGAGAGGTGGAATGGTCAGGCAGGCCGTAAGGTACTGTCAGGTGCCACCTGGCAGTGTCTCTAGCAGCCCACAGCATGGATTTCCCCAGGGCGCGGGGTCTAAGTACCAGCCTGCTATTCACCAGGGCCCCTGATGGTGGGGATGGACTTGGTGCAGACTGGAACCAGGTCGCGACCCCTGAGAGGCTGTGGTAGAGAGTACTGGCAGGGGAGTGCAGGAACGGAGTCTGATGGGAAGAGGCAGGCAGACTTATCAAAGGTGATCCGTGCGGGATGGATGGATCGTCGGGTGAAGTAAGCGTAGTCAGACAGGCCGGGTCGGTATCGTGTGTGCAGCGTGGTACAGGAGGAGCAAGCAGAGAATGGTCGGGGTCACAAGCCAGGTTCAGCAGGTAGCGGGCAGCGTGGTACCGAGGATCAGGCAGAAGGATGGTCAGGCAAGCCAGGGGTTCAACAGGAGATGGTCAGAAGAAGTCAGGATCAGGCAGGGTCGGCAACAAGTCAGACAGGAACAGGAATACAGGATACAAGATACAGGGGCCCATGGAAAAACACACACCAAGGCCCAGATCACAGGCCTGGTCATTCCTTATATGCACCTCCTGCAATCAGCCTCAGGTGTTTTGGCTGATTGCAGGAATGAGCCTCTGGTTGCTGAGAGCACCCGCTGGTTAGCCCTGGTACTGCAACCCACAAGGCAGGTGAGTCCCACCACTATTGGTGAGTCCATTCCTGACAATACCATGGTTACCCACTCTCTACCAGACAATAGGGTCAGGGTGACTAGTTAAAGAATAAGCATAGGACTGTTCCATAGAGAGGTACGCGAGTACCAGAATTCAGGAATTAGGTACCAGTTGATAATAGATGACCAGGCCCTCACTGTAGCTTCAATTTGAGTTGGGCAATAATCGGGGGTGATATAAAGATCTAGGAAAGACTTAAGGTCAAGTGAGACATTAATTCCTAAATATTTAAACTGCAGAAACCATTGCAATGGTGTAGAGCCGGTCAGCATTGATGCATGTCTATCCAGGGGAAAAAGGGTGGACTCGAACCAAGTTATCTTAATACAAGAGTAATGCTTGAAATTATTAAAGGTCTGTAGGGTGGCCATCAAGAAGGACTGCACATCAGTCAAATACAGCAACACATCATCTGCATACAAAGATAATATATTTTCCAATGACTCCACCCAAAAATCATGAATATTAGGCCAGAGGCTCCATAGCCAGTGCAAAGAAACCTGTAGAGAGGGGACAGCCCTGCCTCTGACCTCTATATAGGGTAAAAGGAGCTGAAAGGACTTTGTTATGTAGCATTTTACCTGCATCTTCAGGTCATGGTAAACTGATCTCAGCATTGCAGATGGATCACCAAACTTTGGTGAAGTTATTTATTATATGTCTTCTTCCTTTATTAACATTTGCTTTTCATGACATAATTAAGTTGGCTTTATATTATTGTAAACCTTAAGGCAATTTTTATAGTTTTGAATAGATTGGAGAGGGATTAGAGCCCCTGTCAGGGTTTCACTGCCATCTGTGAGATTTATAGATGTGGTTATAGTAGATGTCTATGTTTTCAATTACACATGGTAAAACCTCATTTATATCCACAGCTAATAGTAATAGTTGGTTGATTTAATTGTTTCTGGACTTCAGTACGCAATATGTCATCTACAGTATATTATAGAGTGCCCCTGTGGTCTACAATATGTTGTACGTAATATGCAAATGTTATGGAAACGTCTAAATAACACAGGTTCAGTATACACACAAACTTCTAAAAAAATAGTCTATCTAGACATTTTTCACAATACCATATAAATGACCCAATAGCATTCTGTACTACGTCTATCCAATCAATTCTAAATTCTATGGAGTACAATAGATTTACTAATTTGTGAAACTCTGAAATTGATGTGGATCTATAAACGAGGAACATTATTTCTGGATGATCTTAATAAGAGTTTCTATCTATTAAAATAAAATGATTTATTATATTGAACCTATTTATCACCCTGTTATGGCTCTATACAGTCATGGGCAAAAAAAATATTGGCACCCTTCAATTTCTGTCAGGTAATGCACAACTTCAAATAGGTCATTCACCCTCAGTGTCTATTAGAAACTACTCAAAAGACACCTTTACACTAACATCATCGCGCCATTGTGTTTAAATTGTAAATATAAGCATTGTGTGCTGCTATTAATAATAATACACTGTAAATAATAATACATTGTGATAAACCAAATAATAGCGCAACCCTAAACCAAATCAATAAATAAATAAAATTATATATACAATATATTAATAAATTAATATATCCACCACCATGTGTGTGCAATAAATTAATCAGTGCAAAAATCATATATAGGAAGTCCACATATAATCCATTCAGAGAAGTCCATATATTGTTGAATATGATCCTCAATAAATGAAGCAATGAGATCCTTCTTCACCAATGTGATATTCAGTGGGAAGCAGTTAAAGGCCTCATTTCTTTTTATGAAAACAGTAGATGATGGGCTTTACCAAAAAGCTCTAATTTTGTTAAATCTGTTCACACATCACATTCTCCCAAAATAATTTTGGCTTCCTCAGGTAAGTTTTGGCAAACTCCAATCTGGCTTTTTTTATGTTTCTGTGTCAGCAGTGGGGTCCTCTGGGGTCTCCTACTAAAGTGCCCCTTTTCATTCATTCAACCTCCAGGTCCATGCCCACCTCGCTATTAGCAGTATAACATTTTTTTTCTATTCTGCACCCATATTTTATCTCTTAATATCAAGGGCATTAAATCTAACATCAGAAAAATCTGGTGCTAAGGGGGTTTAGGCATTCTACAGCAGATATAATTTTTGTTCAGAAGGCTAATCTGAGAAAAACTAGTATGAGGGCATTTGCTTTTAAAGGCTTACGTTTTTTTTTACCCGAATGTATTCAATGCTAAACTCTCCCTTATATAGGTGAAACTCAAAAAATTAGAAAATTGTGCAAAAGTTAATTTATTTCAATAATGCAACTTAAAAGGTGAAACTAATATATGAGACTCATTACATGCAAAGCAAGATAGTTCAAGCCGTGATTTGTCATCATTGTGATGATTATGGCTTACAGCTCATGAAAACCCCAAATCCACAATCTCAGAAAATGAGAATATTGTGAAAAGGTGCAAAATTCTCGGCTCAAAGTGTCCCACTCTAGTCATCTAAATAAGCCATAACACCTGCAAAGGATTCCTGAGCCTTTAAAGGGTCTCTCAGTCTGGTTCAGTAGGAATCACAAACATGGGAAAGACTGATGACCTGACAGTTGTGCAGAAAACCATCATTGACACCCTCCATAAGGAGGGAAAGCCTCAAAAGGTAATTGCAAAAGAAGTTGGATGTTCCCAAAGTGCTGTATCAAAGCACATTAATAGAAAGTTATGTGGAAGGGAAAAGTGTGGAAGAAAAAGGTGCACAAGCAACAGGGATGACCACAGCCTGGAGAGGATTGTCAGGAAAAGGCCATTCAAAAGTGTTGGGGACTTTCACAAGGAGTGGATTGAGGCTGGAGTCAGTGCATCAAGAGCCACCACACACAGATGGATCCTGGACATGGGCTTCAAATGTCGTATTCCTCTTGTCAAGTCACTCCTGAACAAACAACGTCAGAAGCGTCTTACCTGGGCTAAAAAAAACCAGACCTGGTCTGTTGCTCAGTGGTCCAAAGTCCTCTTTTTTGATGAGAGAAACTTTTGCATCTCATTTGAAAACCAAGGACCCCGAGTATGGAGGAAGAATGGAGAGGCCCAAGGACCCCGAGTATGGAGGAAGAATGGAGAGGCCCAAGGACCCCGAGTATGGAGGAAGAATGGAAAGGCCCAAGGACCCCGAGTATGGAGGAAGAATGGAGAGGCCCAAGGACCCTGAGTATGGAGGAAGAATGGAGAGGCACACACAGCAAGATGCTTGAAGTCCAGTGTGAAGTTTCCACACTCTGTGTTGATTTGGGGAGCCATGTCATCTGCTGGTGTTGGTCCACTGTGCTTCATTAAGTCCAGGGTCAACGCAGCTGTCTACCAGGAGATTTTGGAGCACTTCATGCTTCCTTCCGCAGACGAGCTTTATGGGGATGCTGACTTCATTTTGCAGCAGGACTTGGCACCGCCCACACTGCCAAAAGCACCAAAACCTGGTTCAATGACCGTGGGATTGCTTGATTGGCCAGCAAACTCGCCTGACCTGAACCCCATAGAGAATCTATGGGGCATTGCTAAGAGAAAGATGAGAGACATGAGACCAAACAATGCAGAAGAGCTGAAGGCCACTATTGAAGCATCCTGGTCTTCCATAACACCTCAGCAGCGCCACAGGCTAATAGTTTCCATGCCACGCCGCATTGAGGCAGTAATTGCTGCAAAAGGGGCCCAAACCAAGTACTGAGTACATATGCATGCTTCTACTTTTCAGAGGTCCGATATTGTTCTATGTGCAATCCTTGTTTTATTGATTGCATGGAATATTCTCATTTTCTGAGATTGTGGATTTGGGGTTTTCATGAGCTGTAAGCCATAATCATCACAATGATGACAAATCACGGCTTGAACTATCTTGCTTTGCATGTAATGAGTCTCATATATTAGTTTCACCTTTTAAGTTGCATTACTGAAATAAATGAACTTTTGCACGATATTCTAATTTTTTGAGTTTCACCTGTACTTACCTGAGCCCAATCTTGACCCAGCGATGTGAAGAAGAGCAGCTCTACCCCTTCTCATTGGCTCATAGATAACAGTAGGAGCCATTGGCTCCCACTGCTATCAATCACAGCCAGTGAGGAGGGAGCAGGAGATAGGGTTGAGCCACACTCTGTGTGTCAATGGACACAACAATCGGGGCTCTGGAGCAACTCTGCACAAGTGTCTCCACAGCAAGTGGCTTTCCATTGGGGAACTCAGCAGAGGGGAGGAGCCAAGAGCACTGTTGGGGACCCAGGAAGAGGAGGATTGGGTCTGCTGAGTACAAAACCATTGCACAGACCAGGTAAGTATAACATGTTTATTATGTTTAAAAAAATAAAGTTTACAATTACTTTAAGCATTTCCACAAATCTATATAGCTTCTAATTCTAAGAAAAAAGCAGGTGTAGCAATCCTCATTAGAAAAAGGTTCCGCATCCCAATTTGAAAATTTCCAATTGACACCCTAGGCCAGTGATGGCGATCCTTTTTGAGCCCGAGTGCCCAAACTGCAACACAAAACCAACTTAATTATTCCAAAGTGCCAACACTGCAATTAAACCTGAATACTGAGGTTTTAGTTTAGAAAAAACAACTCATACAATTGTCCGAACTAGATAACATCTTTTGTCTTAAAAGAAAAACACAATAACGGGACTTTCAGTGATACAGATTTTGATGGGTAACACTTCTGGGCACTGATGGATGACACTGCTGGGCACTGATGAGCGGCAGTGCTGAGCGGCACTGATAATCGGTGCCCTGATTTTTAGTGCAGATCTCCCGTCACATCTGCCCATCTGCTGGTTATCGGCAGTACATTCTCCACACTGTGACAGCATGAAGAAAGTGCAGCCGATAACCGGCAACTGTATGTACATTGTGATCATCTGTGTCATTGGACACAGCTGATCACGTGGTAAAAGGCCACTGTATTTACATTGTGATCATTTGTGTCCATAGGACACAGCGATCACCGACAGCACCAGGTGTGCATCACTGGGGGTGCACAGGGGGCGTGTTCTGGAAGGCCATAATTTAGCTATAGTGCAGTTGGCAAGTAGTTTTAATCTCACCTCTGATAGTGTCGGTGTGGTTTCCAACCCAGCAGCCTATTCCCATCCACACTGAACTCGTCACCCCTGGCCCCGGAGCAGTGTGGGAGCCGCTTCTTCTCATCCACGCCCATACCTGGATATGTCACCCCTGGGGCTAGAGCCGTGTGGGAGCTGCTTCCTCTCCTCCATGCCCACTCTGGCCCCAGAGACATGTGGGAGATGTAGTTCGATGGGAGGTATAGTGTGGACAAGATCTGGATGGCCGGTCTGTGTGCGCTCATCTTCTTCTTCATAGCGTGCCCACTGAAATGGCTCTACGCTCCAGCTCTGGCACGCATGCCGTAGGTTCATCATCACTGCCCTAGGCCATTCATTCTTAAAACCACATGGAAGACCACTGACCTTACCTTCTGTAATCTATACCTTCCCAATTCAAATCAAACAACCTTTCTGGCAATGGGCTACAAATATCTTTTCAGCTTTCAGCACAAATCTCTATACTCTTGGTTACTGGTGGGATTCAAACATGTCCTATTCCTCCTGTATTAATAAACCCACAATCAAAAAAAAAAATAAAATATATATATATATATATATATATATATATATATCACTTTCCATAGAACATGCCTTGTTCAATGTGTGGAGAACAGCCCACGCGTTGGATGAGCTATTTACTTTTTACTCGTACCCTCACAAATCCCATTCATGAATAGATTGCTTTTTGTGATTGAATCAGCACTGATTGTATGTAGAGGCCCCAACATTCACCCTATATCTTGGTCTGACCATGCGCCCATAACCCTTTCACTTTCGCTTCATCACATGCCATTTAGATCATTTGTTTTTACTCAAACATGGACAACATGGACATGTGCATATGTATCTGGATATCCAAGATGGCGTCCACGTCCGGAATGACATCACCAAGCCTCGCCCTGTCACTACGTGCCAAAGCGTTGCGTCACGATAACCACGTGACCCTGAAGAAGTCACGTGGTTATAGTGATGCCACGTGTCGGCACGTAGTGACAGGGCGAGGCGTGGTGATGTCATTCCGGACACGGACGCCATCTTGGATATCCATATACAAATGCACATTCCCTTAGCAGTGGATCTTTGTGAGTTATATGCATCTTCCATGTGAGTGGGCAATTTTATTCTTCATTAATAAAGCGGTTTGCAGTATTACAGTATGGGAGGTCTGTTTTGTTCTTTATGACTCTCTGGTGAGGTCGGGTACGGATTGGAGCCAGGTGACAGGAGACCATGGTGGAGTGGTGGAGACATTTGAACATCTAGAGGGGCTCATCATCGGGGCTCATCAGCGGTTGTGACCATCCTGGTTTATGTGGATATTCCACAAAGTGAGTTGACCCTTGTGGTCGCATTAAGGAGGTGAGGAGGCACTTTGGCTGTTCATGGATGTCACTTATAGAGTGTGGCACTTGTGATCATCCACCACCATCCGTGTGTCTGTGTTCCTGCACCTCAATAGAACATTTGGACTAATATTTATACACAGTGTGGACTTTTTACACGTGTTATGTTCCCTTGAGAGGAATCACTTGTGTCACTATCACTTGATCCCCACATTGGGTGTTTGTTTTGTTGATGGTCACGTGTGTGTATATGTCCTTAATCATTTATTTAGATGCACATAGCACTACACCATTTTTTGCATTACTATTAAGAGCTTTGTGGTTGAAGTTAGGTGTTAGGAGAGGGCATCCATTTGCAGCGCAGGAGGCCTTTTCTTTTTCTTTGTGTACAGGGGAGACTGTTGGACAGAGTAGCAGTGGAAGCAGCACTTGGAAGAATGAATGCAAAACCTTTGTCACAGTGCCGGAGTCCAAGAAGTAGCAGAGCTGGCAGTGGTTTCCCTAGCCTGTCCCTCATCATCAGAAACCTCTCCCTAGAGCTAAGAATGCTGCCCTTATCCAGTCTGGATCCTGTCCCTAGTATATTCATTTTGCAACTGTATACCAACTGCAGCAGGGCATTGCCCCTACTAAAGATGGCTGCTGAGATCATCCAGTGTTGCAGTGTCCTGTCGGATCACTGCTCCTCTGGTGACACCTAAGCAAGCTGAAGAAGAACTGTGTTCCTCTCATCCTCCATTTCCTCTGCACAGCGGTCAGCAACACAGCACCATCTACAGAATGGAGGGTAAACTGCACCTGCCTACAAGTGGAAAGAAAAAATGCCGAATGTTAAAGGTTAATGAGTTTTAAAAATACAATGTAAAAGGAACTTTCACCGACACATACAGTATAATCAAAAGGTACAAGAGGAGAGAGTATGCATATCTTAAAAAGAAATGTTATTTACACCATCTAAAACCAAGCGAAATATAATGTGATGAAATGTTAAGTTACAGCTGGAAAAAAATAGAACTCTGAATGGTTATATGTATCTTTGGTAATTCCAGTTTGTAAAGACTGTGGATGTATAATCAAGTTTTTAGCCAGGACTTGGGGTTTTAGATGGTCAACGTCTGTGGTCAATGGAGAGGGGGGGCATTGGTGCTCTGGGGGGGGGGGGTAAGGGGACACCCAGTCCTCAGTTTGGGGAGAGAAGGGCACAGGTACTCTGTTAAGGGAGGGCACTGGTGTTCTGTGGAGGGAGAGAAGTAACACTGGTATGCTGTGGAAGGAGAAGGGGGGCCATTGGTATGTTATGGAGGGAGAGAGGGTACTGATACTCTGTAGAAGGAAAGGAGGGGCACAGGTATGCTTTGGATGGAAAGGGGGCACTGATACTCTGTGGAGGGAGAGGGGGCACTGGTACTCTGTGGAGGGTGAGGGAGGTCACTGGTACTCTGTGGAGGGAGAGGGGGCACTGGTACTCTTTGGAAGTGGAGGGGGCACTGTTACTCTTTAGAAGTGGAGGGGGCGCTGGTACTGCATGGAGGTGGAGAGAGCACTGGTACTCTGTGGAGGTGGAGGGGGCACTGGTACTCTGTGGAGGGAGAGGGGGCACTGGTACTCTGTGAAGTTGGAGGGGGCACTGGTACACTGTGGAGGGGGCACTGGTACTATGTGGAGGGAGAGGGTGCACTGGTACTATGTGGATGGAGAGGGGGCACTGGTACTCTGTGCAGGTGGAGGGGGCACTGGTACTCGGTGGAGGGGGTGCTGGTACTCTTTAGAGGGAGAGGGGGCACTGGTACTCTGTGGACGTGGAAGGGGTACTGGTACTCTGTGGAGGTGAAGGGGGCACTGGTACTATGTGGAGGGAGAGGGAGCACTGGTACTCTGTGGAGATGGAGGGGCACTGGTACTCTGTGGAGGTGGAGAGGGCACTGGTACCTGGTGGAGGGGGCACTGGTACTCTGTGGAGGGAAAGGGGGCACTGGTACTATGTGGAGGGAGAGGGGGCACTGGTACTCTGTGGAGGTGGTGGGAGCATTGGTACTAGGTGTAAGGGGTACTGGTACTCTGTGGAGGTGAAGGGGGCCCTGGTACTATGTGGAGGGAGAGGGGGCACTGGTACTCTGTGGAGATGGAGGGGCACTGGCACTCTGTGTACCTGCAGTACCAGGAAAATCTGTTCAGAAATTTGCCAGGACTGCAAATTTAATACCCCCAGGTTTCACCTTGAACCCATGGCAGCAGTGCACCCATACTTCATCCCTATTTACTGATTGTTATTCTTGAGGTTTCTAGAAAAAAACCTAACATGGATTGTTGGAAGTTATATTTTGTAATTGAAAAAAATTGTTTAATGAAGAACTGAATTGTATGTCCTGATTGGATGATTCTCTGACATTATACTCTGATACCTTTGCAGGTGACGGTTCCACGTTTACCATCTTAGGTAAGGAAATCTTCATACAATATTATTTCATGTTTAACAAATTACTGTTTTGACTTCAAATATGTCTACAAGTTGTTTTGTTTCTATCATTCTCCTATTTGCTTTAAAAGGTATAACTCTTTGCCCTGAGATACGGACACTTTAGTTCCAGCAATATGTATATCACCTAATGTTCTAATTATTATTATTATAATACGGGATTTATATATAGCCAACAGTTTATGCAGTGCTTTACAACTTAAATAATGATCAGGATTGGAGTAAGAGGACCTGTCATGTTATTATGGACGGGATTGGGGTAAGAGGACCTGTCATGTTATTATGGACAGGATTAGGGTAAGAGAACCTGTCATGTTATTATGGACAGGATTAGGGTAAGAGAACCTGTCATGTTATTATGGACAGGATTGGGATAAGAGGACCTGTCATGTTATTATGGACAGGATTGGGGTAAGAGGACCTGTCATGTTATTATTGACAGGATTAGGGTTATAGGACCTGTCATGTCAAGCAAAAAAAAAAAATCTAATTTCTTTATAAATTTAGGCCAAAATGTATTCTGCTACATGTCTTTGGTAAAAAAAAAAAGTCCCATCAAGTGTATATTAAGTGGTTTGTGTGAAATTTTTAGAGTCTACTATGGTATATATATTTGCAAATTGATCAATCCTGATGTACTGACGGCCAGTCTCATTTCATGAGGCCCTGAAATGGCAGGAAAGTACAAATACCCCCCAAATAGCCCTGTTTTGGCAAGTGGACAATCTGAGATATTTAGTAAGAGGCATGGTGAGTTTTTTGCACTTGCAATTTTTTGGAGTATGAAAAAAATTTGTTTTTTCTCACTTTTGTTTCTTATTACATACTGTCACTAGAGCAGTACAGCGTCC
Organism: Staurois parvus; assembly: GCF_062004578.1. NCBI lineage: Eukaryota > Metazoa > Chordata > Amphibia > Anura > Ranidae > Staurois > Staurois parvus. The sequence goes on along the minus strand of NW_028318685.1, from coordinate 139,736 downwards.
TCATATGACAGGTGTAGCGGTGGTCAGGGATACTGACTGGTGAAAGCATGTAGAACAAAAAACTTTTTCCTTTTTTTTTTTTTTACTATTTTTTTTTTTACATCCTGTCATCAAAGTAGCTCAGTGTCACCATATGACACTGTATTATTCTAGGGGGTGATCAGGAAATTTTTACACTGTTTCTTTGCTTATACAGTGAGGACCACTGTATACACAATAGTTTTTGCTGTCATGAATGAGTTATCCATTCATGAACAGCTTGTTTATGGTTGTGATCTGTGATTGGCTACAGCTAATCATAAGGTACAGGTAGCCAGGTACCATGTGATTGCTATGAGCCAATCATAGATCACAACAGTAAGCAAGCTTTATATCAATGGAAAACCATTCATGACAGGTTGTTTACATTGTTAACCTGTAATCACTTTGACCGATCACATGATACCTGGATACTGGTAACTGTGGCAGGGCGGCAAGTGGCTGATGGACAGCTTGAATTTTTAATTTGGAGTTTCTTTAAGACCTTCTCTAAGAACTCCTTATGCTATTCATGGGTTCTACTAAAGACAATTATGTCTTCCAAGTACAATATTACCCCAGTCAAGTTTACGTTGCTCACCATCTGCTCCATCAGGCGCTCGAAGGTTGTAGAAATTCAAAACAGATTTTTTGGGGGATCCTGTCATATTTATAGAACCCCAACAGGCAGATGAAGGAAGTCTTTTCCTGATCTTCTGGATGCATGGGAATCTGATGGTACCTACTGCTTGGGTCCAACACACTGGACAGCTTCACCCACGACAGACATTGTAGAGCATCCTCATTCCATAGGGGGGTATACTGGTCAGGAATAGTCCTTCTGCTGAAGGTGTGGTATTCAATGCACATCTTCAGGGAACCATTCTTCTTTATTGGTTCACCTTCTGTAACATGGGGTGCGTTCCCTTTTAAACATGTGCAATTAATTTTGGCCTGAATCTAAATTCGGACAAATTTTTGGTTATTTAGAGATTTGTATGTATTCAAATCTCTGAACAACAATAGTAACAAATTTGATTAAAATTTTCTTTGTTTTTTTCTTTTCTAACAACTTTCAAATTTTCTGAACAATTTGAATCGGTTGAAAAATGTATCAGTGGATCTGAATTCTGTGTGAAGACTAGCTGAATGTTAATGAGTGGGCTGGAAAGCCGTCCACCTTATCCCTAACAAGCAATGATTAATCACCTGTCAGTCGTTTCCCCACTGACAGCTGAATGTAAAAAAACTAAGTTATCTGAAACAAAATGATTTTTTTTGTTCTGCACGTCTATTCTATCACAGAGCTCCTTGTAAGTCCAGGAGGAGGATGAGGGCACACAATAACCAAGGTGTTGAGTGTATTAAACTAGTACAGATGGATAACATGCCAGTCCGACAGGCTAATACCCATCATAAGGGAACTGTTTAGCTCCAATATCCCCAATTTCCAGATCCTCCAGATTCAGCAGGGGTAGGTGTTTTAAACGTTTGTAGAAGTCCTGGTACAGCAGGGTCACTTGAGCATCCAAATCAATATGGGCATTTGTGTAGAAACTGGGGTTGCAAATCCATGTGGTCTATGCTTGCACTTCCCTCTAAGCATGATGATGCTTTTGCTGTCTATTCTGAGTTTTAGAAGATTGGCATGTATGGTCTTTCCTGGATGAAATATCTGGGGTCAAAGAAAGTGAGTAAGATGGTCTTTCAGCAGGTGGGGCCCTATCTGAGACTTTAGGCCTCCCCTGTCATTTATTTTCTTCTTTAGAATTGAAGATGGCTGTCATGGGTGGGCACCTGGTTGCCTCCTGTCACTGGCTTTTGGACTTTAACTGTCTCATACAACTGTGTCAGCAGTGTCCTCCACAGTTAATGCAAATCACTTGGCTTTGAACAGGGTTTGAAGATGGATCATACCCCAGAACACTCTCTTTAGGGGATTTAGTGATTTTGTCAACCAGTAGTCATCATTTCTATCACTTGTGACATCTGTGATTTCAGGGTTGCTATTTTTAATTTGACTTCTACCTCATTCACTGACCCAACTTCACCTGACAATCCCATTCTCAAACTAAGCATGACTTCTTGGCCTCAAACATTGCCTCCTCTTCTCTCTCTCTACCATAACGAAGTTTGAATATCTTAGCAATGTGTCCTTTTTCAATGTCTTCAACTGGATCCAGACTGGGTCAGAATGTAAGGCACCTCTCAGGATCTGCTTAACTACAGCTTTATCTACAAATATAGGCTTTTTGCTTTTTCAGCACAATTTGGTACAGTGTCTTGTATATTCTCTGGATATACTCAGACAGTCCCTAACTCTTATGTTGAAACGTGGTTGAACTAATAAAATCATAAGAATTCTCCTTTCTCCCAAATTACTGTAGAAACTCCTCTCAAACTCTTGGTGATACATTGTTTCTACTGAGCTTCTGACATTTCCTATTCTTCGAAAGTCTGCACAGTCTGTTCCATTCGGGTCTCATATTGTTCTTCAATGAGCATTGGCTGTAGCCCAGAAAAGATTCTTCAGAGCACCCTGTAGCTTTCTCCTGAGTAGACAATGCTAACCTGATCACACCTGTCATGAAGTCTCCCAAAGTAGTAAAAGACGTGATCAAAGTGGTGACTGAGGTTGTTGAAACAGAAACCCCTTCCATTGGTGTTGCCTGAATTTAATGCTCTGGGTTGGCAATTTTAGCTGAACTAAAGCGGCCTCAAGTTGTTGGTCATCTGTAGATTAGCCCCTTGGAAACAGGCTGGGACTCCTCTCTTGACAGAGGATGGGTGCAGGAGTTTGCCTGGTACACTTTATCCAGCATTGTTTTGGAGCGAATGCTATCACTGCCTGACAAATCTGTTGTTCGTCTCAGGGGACTCCAGGGACATCCAGAACTACAATGAGGCTTGGTTGGCTGTGTTTCTCTCTGCACCACTGGGCAGCTCTGACAGAGTCCATGATGGCCATTGCTATTTACTCATGGAACAGGCAATCCCACATTCGAGTTCCCACATGTAGTGCTCCCCCCAAAAAAGAAGTATCTGATGTATGGGTCTCTTGATTCCTGATTCTCTTCAATGGTGTGCCAGAGGATGTGGCAATAATACCACAACTTCTGGCACACCAAGGCTGAAGGAGAATGTATTTGGTATAAACACTCTTTGGGGCAACAATGAAAGAAAAAGCAACATCAATAAACAGTAACAGATAAACACATTTGTACAATGACACAAACAATGAGGACCATGTGCCTCTGCACCTGAATCCTGGATCTGGGGGGAGCTAACTAAAAGGATCATACTAGAAACTAAAAAGGTCCTTCAGTCTTTCCAAACCCCCCACTAGCTAGTGAATTTTTAATCATGGGACCCAGTGTTCCTGTGTTGCAACGTTCAGGTTTAGGTGGATACCACAATATGATGCATAAATTCCCAAACTATATCCCAAGTTAAGGTCACATCATCCTTTAAAGAAGTGGTTAAGTTGTGACCAACAGCCTCTCACCACTATGTAGCCTGTAAATAAGTCTCCTTCCACTCTCTGGCATCTGGAATCAGTGACATTGGCGGCAATTCAGGACCTGGTAATGGCAATCTCTCCCATAAACAGTGATGCCCCTTTCCTCCAACTCACCCGGTCTGTCTATGACAGCTATGACCTCTATGCAAATTTAGTAGCCTTGTCTCTCCTCCCTCTGAACCCCATCCTCATAGGACTTGTAGTCCCATCCAGTGCTTGGCTTAATAGAGCTTGTATCCTTAGGACTACATCCCCTGTTGTCTCTTCAGAGTTTTCAGGGCTGCAGGATGTGAAACACTCATTCATACTATCAGCAAGTGTCTCCTGCTTAAAATCTCCTCAGGGTCATTTAAGGAAGTCTCTCCAAATTTGAATACATGCATTGAGACTCAGGAATAAATCATTCCTGTGGTCATGGCTGCAGCTCCCTGCAAAGCCTCAAACTAACAATGCAAAAGTCTGAAATCAAGAGCTGCTTACCGATAGTAAGATACCAATACTTATAAGCACCAGCACAAAATTAAATGTTTTGTTTACAAATGCTAGAAGTCTAGCTAACAAAATGGAAGAACTGGAGCTGCTGATACACAAGGAGGATTTCAACTTTGTGGGAATATCAGAAATTTAGTTTGACAGCTTATATGACTGGCTTGCAACTGTCCATGGATACTCCTTGTATTGGGACAGGGAAGGTAGAAAAGGTGGAGGGATGTGTCTGTATGTCTAGAATGATTTGCTAATGAACACGAGGGATGAAATTACTAATGGGCCAAGGGAGGAGGTGGAATCCCTGTGGCTGGAGCTTCAAAGGGAAGAATCAAAAGGGGAAATTAATAGTGGTGTTATTCTACAGGCCCCTAACCTTAAGGATGAGGAGAATTCTGATCTCCTGTTACAGTTAGGAATGGTAGCAAGGCAGAGCAATGGTATTATAATGGGGGACTTCAATTATCCAGATATTGACTGCGCATACAGAACTGTTCACTCATCTAAGGGCCATCATTTCTTAAATGTCTTGCAGGACAACTTCATCTGTCAGTAGGTGGATTACTGGACTAGAAGGAATGCTCTGCTAGACAAATCTTACATATCACACAGATAGGGTTGCAGATGTGGAATTAAGAGACACTTACTGTAATAGTGTGAGGCCCTGTCACTTTGGAAATGATCAAGAAAAGCACACAGGGTTTGCATGTTTGCTAAGTGCAGTACTATGGAGTGTTAATTTTTATTGGAGAAAGCAACTTTTGCAGATATCTCCAGATCTTGGTATTTGTGGATGGGACAGTTTGGAGATCTGAAAGTGCCTTGGGAGGGAAGAAATCTCCAACCCAGTGTTAGGGGTTTGTGGAAAACCAGAAGGGTATGTGCCCAGGTACGCACAGCCCTTATAATGATGGTCTGGAGAGAGCAGGTGGAGGATAGAGGTGGAGAAGCACTTGCAGCTGCGTGGAAACAGACCCATGTTAACAGATTTAATCCCTGCTGTGGGACTTCTTACCAAGGGACTGGGAAATTCATGACCGGTACAAAAGCCTGGGAGACCAAGAGAGGGTCTGGGAGGTTGAGAAAACTGAGGTGCATAATGGGTCCAGAAAGGTTGGAGAAAATCTAGAGGTCTCCAAGTGAGTGAGTGGACCTGGGGGGGGATGGGGCTGGAGAAACCTTTTTGAAGCCAGGAGTAGGCCTCAAAGAATCCCAAAAACAATATCTTAATAGTAAGAAAGTAAGGTCACACCATATTGACTCTGTAAAGGATGATCAGGGGATGTTGGTTACAAATGACAAGGAAAAGGCAAATGTAATAAATGCATTGTTCTCAGTTTTTACAAAGGAAAAAAAGGGGGTATAATAATCAACACTGTATTGTTATTAACACAACAAGGAAACTTGTAGTTAACAGAAGCCAGTGTCCAAAAAAGAAACAAAAAATGTAACTTAAATAAATCACTAGAACCAGTTGGCTTACACCCAAGAGTCCTTAAAGAACTTAGCCAGGTAATAGCGACACCGTTATTCCCAATTTTTAAGGACTACTTAGTGACTGGTACCAGCTGATTGGAAAAAAATACCAGCTGATTGTGGTACCAATATTAAACAAAGGGCCAAGATTTATACCTGGAAACTATGTGCCAGTCAGCCTAACATCAGTAGTATATAAACAATTGGAACAAGCGTTGAGTGACTATATCCAAGCATTTTCTTATAAAAATGGTATAATTAGTAGTGACTGGAATGGATTTATGAAAGATCATTCTTGCCAGCCCAATCTTTTAACATTGTATGAGAAAGTATGCTTTAATCTACTCAGAGGAAGACCATTTAATGTAGAGTATCTGGACTTTGCCAAAACATTTGATACAGTTCCCCATATACACTCAATTTACAAATTGAGGTCTGTTAGCATTAATAACATTGTATGTTCCTGGATAGAAAACTGGTTATAAGGGAATGTCCAAAGTGTGGTGATAAAAAGCATGTACTCAGAATGATCTGGAATTGTGTGAGGGGTGCTTTAAAGCTTTGCCCTGGGACAAATTTCAAATTAGTTCAATCTCAGTCTATATAAATTAGTGTAGCGCTTAAAAAATAAAAAATACCATAATTAAACTATAACAAAATTAATGAATGTGACCAGTGCTGTAATCTTCACAGTGCTCTTATGCCACTAATAGCACTTAGACATAAACAACATCAATATCAGAATAAATAATATAATAATAAATGTGACAAGTGCTGTGGTCTTCTCAGTGCTCTAATACCACTGAGTTAGAAATAAGACCTTATTTCTAACTCAGTGGTATTAGAGCACTGAGAAGACCACAGCACTTGTCACATTTATTATTATATTATTTATTCTGATATTGATGTTGTTTATGTCTAAGTGCTATTAGTGGCATAAGAGCACTGTGAAGATTACAGCACTGGTCACATTCATTAATTTTGTTATAGTTTAATTATGGTATTTTTTATTTTTTAAGCGCTACACTAATTTATATAGATTTTTACACTGATTAGGGTATTGGTTTGAGTGTCAGCAGCTTATTTACTAGGAGGGGGAGTGTCCATAGAAGCGCAGGAGGATTCTTAATCATCAACTTCCTAGTTCAATCTCAGTGTTTGCTGACAATACAAAGAAAACCAGGTCAATACCTTCAGGACTGGGGTGTGGTGGTGGATCACAAAACTGAAGGATCCTGATGAGCTGGCCCGATGTTTCTGGTAAAGCTCAGAGTTTGCACCAAATTAAAAAAAGAAAAGGAGGTGGGAGCGTCCTTATAGTACAATAGATTAATTCAGAATCAAGACTACAGCACTTCCATAATAATAGGAAAAAAAGTCAAAATGGGCTTCCAACTATTGAGGCTGTGGTCACCCAATAAGGGGGAGCATGTGGCCTCTCTAGTGCATGGGTGGAGAAAATCTGTCTCCACACAGGGTCAGTGTGGTCGCTCTCTGCCTCAGACATTCCCATCCTAGGTGCTCTGTGATGGTTCAAAGGTGGGTGAACGGAGTGGTAGAAAGAATCAATGTAAAAAGGACCCTTAGGAAGTTTGATTAACAGAGGCGCCCAATGTGGTTGTTCAAAGGACAGGCATGAGTTGTCTGCCTTAGTAAAACATCCAATTACTTTATTTCACAAAATAATGGCTTTAAATTGCCACTTCTTCAATTGAAGGTGATAAATTTGGTGTCTGGGTAAAAAGCTGTCATAGGGTACAATAGGTATTTAATAAACCTAAAATCACAGCCCAAAAAGAAAAGCTTAAAATATATAAAAAGCAATAAAATATGCGAGGGAGAAGTGTGCAAAGCAAATAATAAAATGTATCAGATGTTGCGGATGTTTTGGATGTTAAAGTTAATCCATGAATCAGGTGGCTGTGGCAGGGGGAAGGCCTGCATTGCAGTGATTGGATGCGGTGCTTGCCTCAGGGGGCAGGTGCTGGTGGGGTGTTCCCAATTCTAGTGTTGCCTAAGGCAGCACATGAACTAAAGGGTTGAGATCAATATTGAGAAGAAGATAGTTGGATTATGATATTTGATTCCTAATACAAGGATGCAATATATATTTTATATAGCTATAATAATATTTGATAAACTGAGCACCAAATATGAAATTTAAAAACACAACCCGGTGTACGCATGTGTGGCCGACTCCGTGGATGGACGCTCACTGAAGAGAGCTCCATCCGCCAGCCAGCTTGACCTCCGCACACTACGGCCCCAGGGAATAATAAACAGCTCATCAGAGCTTTTAACCCCTCGCCATCTGAACGGTCACTGGGTCATCCATCAAAAATGACAATTTTCTTCCCAGCACTAGCTCCCTGCAGCCAAGATGGCGCCAGCCCCCTGCAGAATGGCTTGTCTGCCCAGCAACAGAAGCAAGAAGAGAACACAGACCACCAGGCTGCATATCATCCAGACCCCAGGCTGATCCCAGGGGATCCTGGTGAGTCCTCTCCCCCCCCCCTGTCTCCTACATCCAGCAGCCCAGCAAAATCCAGACCCAGGCTGGACACAGGATCACCCCCTGACAGACATCAGCCTTCTCTCAACTACTATCCTATCTGCTAATGCTCCATCTTTAATTGAATCCTATCCTGCTTCTGACCAACCTATCACAGAGATTTCCATGAAGAATATGCTCCTTTCCCTGCGACAAACACTACATAATGATCTGACGGCTTCATTATCCCAAATTTCAAATACAGTTCAAAATCAAGAAAAACGCATCTGCCATATCGAGAACAAACTAAGGGAAATGTGTAACACACATAACGACCTTATAGATGCACACACAGACCGTGCAACAGACATCAAACAAATCAACCTCAAACTAGCAGACCTAGAAGATCGCTCCAGGGGAAACAATATTAAATTCCGTGGGATCCCAGAGTCCATCACCACAGACGCCATAGTCCCATATCTACAACAATATATGAAAAATCTCATCCCCACCCTCACTGACGTGGAATTGGCTATAGATCGAGCACATCGAATCCCCAAACCGTCATTTCTACCTGCGACGGTCCCCAGAGACATATTGGCGCGCATACATTTTTACCACGTGAAGGAAATAATAATGATCGCAGCCAGAATTGCGACCTCCATTCCTCTAGCCCAAGCAAACATCAGATTGTTTGCAGACCTGTCCAAAACCACACTCTCCAACCGTAAGAAGCTCATCAGCATAACCAAAGCATTACGGAATCACAACATCGCATATCAATGGGGCTTCCCTACAAAATTAAATGTCAAATACCAAGGCAGATTTTTCACTATCAAATCCCTAGAAGAAGGCATCGAACTATTGAAATCGTGGAACATTATACCAGCAGATTCCCATCAACCAGAATATACTGATCGTTCAAGTTCGTCTCAAGCATGAGCTCTCGAAAGAGTCATGCTTTCTCATGCCTCCACTTTACACAGTGGCAGATACTGCTACACATGTTACTTGCATTGTTTGCAAGTCTTTTTTACCCCTGTTTTTACCTTTGTTCTTACCCCAAGCTACCAGTCATCAGTCGCTAGAACTGCCCCGCTCAACAATCCCCTCCACACAATTGAACACTCACACCACAATAATGACATACCCATGCTCACTAAGCCGCACACCTGGCGGTTCATCACTAGAGATGAGCGAATCGAACCAGGCGAACCGGAATTCGAGTCGAATTTCAGGAAATATTCGATTCGCGGCGAAACCGAAATTTTGCCTACTTCGGGTGCGCGAATCGAACATTTCCCGATCAGCCGGCAAAAGTGTCCCTGCAGTGAGCTCCGCTATTTCTGACAGTTCTCTGACAGAAGGAACACATGTTTAGCGGTTGAAACATTGTATCTATTAGTTTACATTTAGGATACAGATGTTTCAACCACTGTTCATGTGAAGAAGCTGTGAGAGAACTGTCAGAAATAGAGGAACTCTGCACATACACTTTTTGCCGGCTTGGAATTATTCTTCTTTTTATCCTACTTCTTCTTCTTCTTCATCTTCATCCTCAGAAGAAGAGGATGAGGATGAGGATGAAGAAGAAGAAGAAGAAGTAGGATGAAAAGAAGAATAATTCCAAGCCGGCAAAAAGTGTATGTGCAGAGTTCCTCTATTTCTGACAGTTCTCTCACAGCTTCTTCACATGTACAGCGGTTGAAACATCTGTATCCTAAATGGAAACTAATAGATACAATTTGTATCTATTAGTTTCCATTTAGGATACAGATGTTTCAACCGCTGTACATGTGAAGAAGCTGTGAGAGAACTGTCAGAAATAGAGGAACTCTGCACATACACTTTTTGCCGGCTTGGAATTATTCTTCTTTTCATCCTACTTCTTCTTCTTCTTCGGAGGAGGATGAAGAAGAAGATTCTTCATCCTCATTCTCATCCTCTTCTTCTGAGGATGAGGATGAGGATGATGAAGAAGAAGAAGCAGTAGGATGAAAATAAGAATAATTCCAAGCCGGCAAAAAGTGTATGTGCAGAGTTCCTCTATTCTGCAGATACACTTAGAGGAGCTCTGCACATACACTTTTTGCCTGTTTGGAATTAATCTTATTTTCATCCTACTTCTTCTTCTTCTTCTTCTTCTTTATCCTCATCCTCAGAAGAAGAAGAAGAGGATGAAGAAGAAGAAGAAGAAGAAGAAGTAGGATGAAAATAAGAATAATTGCAAGCCGGCAAAAAGTGTATGTGCAGAGTTCCTCTATTCTGCAGATACACTTAGAGGAGCTCTGCAGATACACTTAGAGGAGCTCTGCACATACACTTTTTGCCGGCTTGGAATTAATCTTATTTTCATCCTACTTCTTCTTCTTCTTCTTCTTCTTCATCCTCATCCTCATCATCAGAAGAAGAAGAAGAGGATGAGGATGAGGATGAAGAAGAAGAAGAAGAAGAAGAAGAAGTAGGATGAAAATAAGAATAATTCCAAGCCGGCAAAAAGTGTATGTGCAGAGCTCCTCTAAGTGTATCTGCAGAGCTCCTCTAAGTGTATCTGCAGAATAGAGGAACTCTGCACATACACTTTTTGCCGGAAACCGCTGTATGGAGGGAATGTCCCAGAACTGTCATAAATAGTCTATTTCTGACAGTTCTGGGACATTCACTCCATACAGCTGTTTCAACCGCTGTATGGAGGGAATGTCATAGAACTGTCAGAAATAGACTATTAATGACAGTTCTGGGACTGTCCTTCCATACAGCGGTTGAAACATTGTATCTATTTGTTTCCATTAATGGATCCATTTATGGAAACAAATAGATACAATGTTTCAACCGCTGTATGGAAGGACAGTCCCAGAACTGTCATTAATAGTCTATTTCTGACAGTTCTATGACATTCCCTCCATACAGCGGTTGAAACAGCTGTATGGAGTGAATGTCCCAGAACTGTCAGAAATAGACTATTTATGACAGTTCTGGGACATTCACTCCATACAGCGGTTGAAACATTGTATCTATTTTTTTCCATAAATGACATTCTGCAGATACACTTAGAGGAGCGCTGCAGATACACTTTTTGCCGGCTTGGAATTATTCTTATTTTCATCCTACTTCTTCTTTTTCTTCTTATGAGGATGAAGAAGAAGAAGTAGGATGAAAATAAGATTAATTCCAAGCCGGCAAAAAGTGTATCTGCAGCGCTCCTCTAAGTGTATTTGCAGAATGTCATTTATGGAAAAAAATAGATACAATGTTTCAACCGCTGTATGGAAGGACAGTCCCAGAACTGTCATAAATAGTCTATTTCTGACAGTTCTGGGACATTCACTCCATACAGCTGTTTCAACCGCTGTATGGAGGGAATGTCATAGAACTGTCAGAAATAGACTATTAATGACAGTTCTGGGACTGTCCTTCCATACAGCGGTTGAAACATTGTATGTATTTGTTTCCATAAATGGATCCATTTATGGAAACAAATACATACAATGTTTCAACCGCTGTATGGAAGGACAGTCCCAGAACTGTCATTAATAGTCTATTTCTGACAGTTCCATGACATTCCCTCCATACAGCGGTTGAAACAGCTGTATGGAGTGAATGTCCCAGAACTGTCAGAAATAGACTATTTCTGACAGTTCTGGGACAATCACTCCATACAGCTGTTTCAACCGCTGTATGGAGGGAATGTCATGGAACTGTCAGAAATAGACTATTAATGACAGTTCTGGGACTGTCCTTCCATACAGCGGTTGAAACATTGTATGTATTTGTTTCCATAAATGGATCCATTTATGGAAACAAATACATACAATGTTTCAACCGCTGTATGGAAGGACAGTCCCAGAACTGTCATATATAGTCTATTTCTGACAGTTCTGGGACATTCACTCCATACAGCTGTTTCAACCGCTGTATGGAGGGAATGTCATAGAACTGTCAGAAATAGACTATTAATGACAGTTCTGGGACTGTCCTTCCATACAGCGGTTGAAACATTGTATCTATTTGTTTCCATAAATGGATCCATTTATGGAAACAAATAGATACAATGTTTCAACCGCTGTATGGAAGGACAGTCCCAGAACTGTCATTAATAGTCTATTTCTGACAGTTCTATGACATTCCCTCCATACAGCGGTTGAAACAGCTGTATGGAGTGAATGTCCCAGAACTGTCAGAAATAGACTATTTATGGCAGTTCTGGGACATTCACTCCATACAGCGGTTGAAACATTGTATCTATTTTTTTCCATAAATGACATTCTGCAAATACACTTAGAGGAGCGCTGCAGATACACTTTTTGCCGGCTTGGAATTAATCTTATTTTCATCCTACTTCTTCTTCTTCATCCTCATCCTCATCCTCATAAGAAGAAAAAGAAGAAGTAGGATGAAAATAAGAATAATTCCAAGCCGGCAAAAAGTGTATCTGCAGCGCTCCTCTAAGTGTATCTGCAGAATGTCATTTATGGAAAAAAATAGATACAATGTTTCAACCGCTGTATGGAGTGAATGTCCCAGAACTGTCATAAATAGTCTATTTCTGACAGTTCTGGGACATTCACTCCATACAGCTGTTTCAACCGCTGTATGGAGGGAATGTCATGGAACTGTCAGAAATAGACTATTAATGACAGTTCTGGGACTCTGACAGTTCCATGACATTCCCTCCATACAGCGGTTGAAACAGCTGTATGGAGTGAATGTCCCAGAACTGTCAGAAATAGACTATTTCTGACAGTTCTGGGACAATCACTCCATACAGCTGTTTCAACCGCTGTATGGAGGGAATGTCATGGAACTGTCAGAAATAGACTATTAATGACAGTTCTGGGACTGTCCTTCCATACAGCGGTTGAAACATTGTATGTATTTGTTTCCATAAATGGATCCATTTATGGAAACAAATACATACAATGTTTCAACCGCTGTATGGAAGGACAGTCCCAGAACTGTCATAAATAGTCTATTTCTGACAGTTCCATGACATTCCCTCCATACAGCGGTTGAAACAGCTGTATGGAGTGAATGTCCCAGAACTGTCAGAAATAGACAGAAACTGTCACAGAACTGTCCTTCTTCTCATCCTTCTCCTTCTTCTCATCCTTCTTCTCATCCTTCTTCTCATCCTTCTCCTTCTTCTCATCCTTCTCCTTCTTCTCATCCTTCTCCTTCTCCTTCTTCTCATCCTTCTCCTTCTTCTCATCCTTCTCCTTCTCCTTCTTCTCATCCTTCTCCTTCTCCTTCTTCTCATCCTTCTCCTTCTCCTTCTTCTAATCCTTCTCCTTCTCCTTCTTCTCATCCTTCTCCTTCTTCTCATCCTTCTCCTTCTCCATCTTCTCATCCTTCTCCTTCTCCTTCTTCTCATCCTTCTCCTTCTCCTTCTTCTCATCCTTCTCCTTCTCCATCTTCTCATCCTTCTCCTTTTCCTTCTTCTCATCCTTCTCCTTCTGCTTCTCCTTCTCCTTCTCCTTCTTCTCATCCTTCTCCTTCTTCTCATCCTTCTCCTTCTTCTCATCCTTCTCCTTCTCCTTCTTCTCATCCTTCTCCTTCTTCTCATCCTTCTCCTTCTTCTCATCCTTCTCCTTCTTCTCATCCTTCTCCTTCTCCTCATCCTTCTCCTTCTTCTCATCCTTCTCCTTCTCCTCATCCTTCTCCTTCTTCTCATCCTTCTCCTTCTCCTTCTTCTCATCCTTCTCCTTCTCCTTCTTCTCATCCTTCTCCTTCTCCATCTTCTCATCCTTCTCCTTCTTCTCATCCTTCTCCTTCTTCTCATCCTTCTCCTTCTCCTTCTTCTCATCCTTCTCCTTCTTCTCATCCTTCTCCTTCTCCTCATCCTTCTCCTTCTCCTTCTTCTCATCCTTCTCCTTCTCCTTCTTCTCATCCTTCTCCTTCTTCTCATCCTTCTCCTTCTCCTTCTTCTCATCCTTCTCCTTCTTCTCATCCTTCTCCTTCTCCTTCTTCTCATCCTTCTCCTTCTTCTCATCCTTCTCCTTCTTCTTCTCATCCTTCTCCTTCTTCTCATCCTTCTCCTTCTTCTCATCCTTCTTCTCATCCTTCTCCTTCTTCTCATCCTTCTCCTTCTCCTCCTTCTTCTCATCCTTCTCCTTCTCCTTCTTCTCATCCTTCTCCTTCTCCTTCTTCTCATCCTTCTCCTTCTCCATCTTCTCATCCTTCTCCTTTTCCTTCTTCTCATCCTTCTCCTTCTGCTTCTCCTTCTTCTTCTCCGTCTTCTCATCCTTCTCCTTCTCATCCTTCTCCTTCTTCTCATCCTTCTCCTTCTTCTCATCCTTCTTCTCATCCTTCTCCTTCTTCTCATCCTTCTCCTTCTTCTCATCCTTCTCCTTCTTCTCATCCTTCTCCTTCTTCTCATCCTTCTTATCATCCTTCTCCTTCTTCTCATCCTTCTCCTTCTTCTCATCCTTCTCCTTCTCCTTCTTCTCATCCTTCTCCTTCTTCTCATCCTTCTCCTTCTTCTCATCCTTCTCCTTCTCCTTCTTCTCATCCTTCTCCTTCTTCTCATCCTTCTTCTCTTCCTTCTCCTTCTTCTCATCCTTCTCCTTCTTCTCATCCTTCTCCTTCTTCTCATCCCTCTTCTCATCCTTCTCCTTCTTCTCATCCTTCTCCTTCTCCTTCTTCTCATCCTTCTCCTTCTCCTCATCCTTCTCCTTCTCATCCTTCTCTTTCTTCTCATCCTTCTCCTTCTTCTCATCCTTCTCCTTCTCCTTCTTCTCATCCTTCTTCTCCTCATCCTTCTCCTTCCTTTCATCCTTCTCCTTCTTCTCATCCTTCTCCTTCTCCTTCTTCTCATTCTTCTCCTTCTTCTCATCCTTCTCCTTCTCCTTCTCCTTCTCTTTCCTCATCTCCAAGGGCATTTAAATTAAAGGTACAGTGTTCTGCACTAATTTAAAGGCTCTCTGAAGCCTAGAAACCCTTTTTATAAGTCATTTCCTTCTCATCCTTCTCTTTCTTCTCATCCTTCTCCTTCTTCTCATCCTTCTCCTTCTTCTCATCCTTCTCCTTCTCCTTCTTCTCATCCTTCTCCTTCTTCTCATCCTTCTCCTTCTCCTTCTTCTCATCCTTCTCCTTCTCCTTCTTCTCATCCTTCTCCTTCTTCTCATCCTTCTCCTTCTCCTTCTTCTCATCCTTCTCCTTCTCCATCTTCTCATCCTTCTCCTTCTCCTTCTTCTCATCCTTCTCCTTCTCCTTCTTCTCATCCTTTTCCTTCTCCATCTTCTCATCCTTCTCCTTTTCCTTCTTCTCATCCTTCTCCTTCTTCTTCTCCTTCTCCTTCTCCTTCTTCTCATCCTTCTCCTTCTTCTCATCCTTCTCCTTCTTCTCATCCTTCTCCTTCTCCTTCTTCTCATCCTTCTCCTTCTTCTCATCCTTCTCCTTCTTCTCATCCTTCTCCTTCTCCTCATCCTTCTCCTTCTTCTCATCCTTCTCCTTCTCCTTCTTCTCATCCTTCTCCTTCTCCTTCTTCTCATCCTTCTCCTTCTCCATCTTCTCATCCTTCTCCTTCTCCTTCTTCTCATCCTTCTCCTTCTTCTCATCCTTCTCCTTCTTCTCATCCTTCTCCTTCTTCTCATCCTTCTCCTTCTCCTTCTTCTCATCCTTCTCCTTCTTCTCATCCTTCTCCTTCTCCTCATCCTTCTCCTTCTTCTCATCCTTCTCCTTCTCCTTCTTCTCATCCTTCTCCTTCTTCTCATCCTTCTCCTTCTCCTCATCCTTCTCCTTCTCCTTCTTCTCATCCTTCTCCTTCTCCTTCTTCTCATCCTTCTCCTTCTCCTTCTTCTCATCCTTCTCCTTCTTCTCATCCTTCTCCTTCTCCTTCTTCTCATCCTTCTCCTTCTTCTCATCCTTCTCCTTCTTCTCATCCTTCTCCTTCTTCTTCTCATCCTTCTCCTTCTTCTCATCCTTCTCCTTCTTCTCATCCTTCTTCTCATCCTTCTCCTTCTTCTCATCCTTCTCCTTCTCCTTCTTCTCATCCTTCTCCTTCTCCTTCTTCTCATCCTTCTCCTTCTCCTTCTTCTCATCCTTCTCCTTCTCCATCTTCTCATCCTTCTCCTTTTCCTTCTTCTCATCCTTCTCCTTCTGCTTCTCCTTCTCCTTCTCCGTCTTCTCATCCTTCTCCTTCTCATCCTTCTCCTTCTTCTCATCCTTCTCCTTCTTCTCATCCTTCTTCTCATCCTTCTCCTTCTTCTCATCCTTCTCCTTCTTCTCATCCTTCTCCTTCTCCTTCTTCTCATCCTTCTCCTTCTTCTCATCCTTCTTCTCATCCTTCTCCTTCTTCTCATCCTTCTCCTTCTCCTTCTTCTCATCCTTCTCCTTCTCCTTCTTCTCATCCTTCTCCTTCTTCTCATCCTTCTCCTTCTTCTCATCCTTCTCCTTCTCCTTCTTCTCATCCTTCTCCTTCTTCTCATCCTTCTTCTCATCCTTCTCCTTCTTCTCATCCTTCTCCTTCTTCTCATCCTTCTCCTTCTTCTCATCCTTCTTCTCATCCTTCTCCTTCTCCTTCTTCTCATCCTTCTCCTTCTCCTTCTTCTCATCCTTCTCCTTCTCATCCTTCTCTTTCTTCTCATCCTTCTCCTTCTTCTCATCCTTCTTCTCCTCATCCTTCTCCTTCTTCTCATCCTTCTCCTTCTCCTTCTTCTCATCCTTCTCCTTCTCCTTCTTCTCATCCTTCTCCTTCTCCTTCTTCTCATCCTTCTCCTTCTTCTCATCCTTCTCCTTCTTCTCATCCTTCTCCTTCTCTTTCCTCATCTCCAAGGGCATTTAAATTAAAGGTACAGTGTTCTGCACTAATTTAAAGGCTCTCTGAAGCCTAGAAACCCTTTTTATAAGTCATCTTCGTAGCGAAGAAATTCGCATCGAATCGAATTTCACACTGGAATTCGCCGAATCAGCCGAATCGAATTTTTGAGAAATTCGCTCATCTCTATTCATCACCTTCGCATTGTGGAAAACCACTTCTCTCCACAACATCTGAATCACCACAGCTGCAGAATCCAAACCATCTACAACCAACAAAATGATTACGATATCTTTGCTAAATGTCCGAGGTCTCAACTCCCCCTTCAAAAGGTCTCTGCTTTCAAGAGAAATCCACACCATTCAACCCGACATCGTATTCTTACAGGAGACCCACTTCGCCTCATCCAAAATCCCTAAATTCAACATTCCTCAGTTCTCCACAGTATATATGGCAGCAAACTCTAAAGTTCCAATTTATTTAGGCAACAGCGGACCCACAAGGTAACTATCGCATATTGATCAGCAAAATCAATGATTCTACATATACATTGGTGAATGTCTATGGTCCTAACACCAATCAAATCCAATTCTTCAACAAACTTAACTCCATCATAAATCAACACAGAAAAGGTAGACTACTTATCGGCGGAGACTTTAACATTATTGATAATCCTCTTCTGGACTCCTCATCCAACAAAAGATCTTCAAAACAGTCCTTCAACCAATTTCTTCATTCCAACAATCTCTATGACATCTGGAGATGCCAGCATAGTACAGAAAGGAACTATACCTACTATTCTCCATCCCACTCATCCTACTCTAGAATCGACTTCTTTATCACTGAAAAATGGACTCTACAACACGTCACCTCATCCAAGATTGGTACCATTACTTGGTCAGACCATGCTCCGATCACTATCTCTCTCGACAACAAACAACATTCGTCGATATCCTGTTTATGGCGACTGAACACGACCAACTCCTCAGACCAACTTGATTCCATTTGTACCCCAATATCACCCAAAGAAATAGAAACGACCATTAAAACACTCCCAATTAATAAATCACCAGGAAATGACGCTTACAATAACAAATACTATAAACACCTCTCCACAGAACTATCACCACACCTGACCAAACTCTTCAATCACGCTGCCACCACAGGTTCATTCCCTAAAGACATGTTGCAATCCATCATAACGACTATACCAAAACCAAGTAAAGACCCCCAACTCTTCCAAAACTACAGGCCAATTTTGTTACTAAATACCGACATAAAACTATATGCGAAAATCATATCCAAAAGAATCCTCCCCTACCTACCCACCCTAATACACCCGGATCAAGTAGGTTTCATCCCAGGTTGCCAAGCACCCGATGCTACCAGAAGAATTATCTCCCTCCTACAAAACCTAGAAAATACTAAGAGCCCCATCTTATTCCTATCTCTAGACTCAGAGAAAGCATTCGACCGGATACATTGGCAATTCGTGCAACTCACACTTCAAAAATTCGGCATCATAGGTTGGATGCTGAACGCCATCTTGTCATTATATTCACATCCATCCGCTAGAGTGCTGACAGATGGCACATTATCTGATCCCTTTGACATCTCAAATGGTACAAGACAAGGCTGCCCACTCTCCCCAATAATATTTACACTCCTTATTGAACCCCTAGCTTCCAAACCCAGAGAGGACTGAACATTTACAGGAATCACACATCTTAACAAGGAACACAAAATCAGCCTATTTGCGGACGATATAATATTAATGGTGACCAACCCAAAAAAATCCCTCCAAACGATTCGCTCATATCTACATACATATTCGACAGTTTCATACTACAAACTTAATGAACCCACATCTCTCCTTATTTAGGAATCAGACTCACCCCGGCGACAGACCAACTATACACAGCAAATCACAAAACCTTGCTTCAAACTATACCCCGAGAACTAAACTCTTTACGCACTGCAGATCTCTCCAAACTTGGCAGAGTGGCGACTCTAAAAATATATATTTTACCCAAAATCCTGTACATATTCCGCACACTACCCATACCAATCCCTAATTCATTCTTCTCTAACCTCCAAACAATCTTCACAAAGTTCCTATGGAACGCAAGAAAACCGAGATGTACCACCAATCTTCTAGTATGACCTACAACTAAAGGAGGTGCAGGACTCCCACATCTCAAGTCTTACTACACAGCTACTCCCTTAGACCAACTATATTTCTGGTGGAACCCATCGAAGGAAAAAATTTGGTCCATAATGGAAACCCTCCTTTTTCATCCACTTAAACCCCAAAATATACTTTTAACCCCACCATCCAAATGAATAGAACCCCAACTAAAACATCCATGTATTCTAGCCTCCCTACAAGCTTGGCAAGACCTCCTATCCACTAAATTCAAAGATGTTAAACATATACCTACCCCAACCAATATACTACACCTTCTCATTCCCTCATTAGACCTATCCCAATGGACTAAACAAGGAATAACCAACTTAACCGACTTCTATACCAATCAATCTTTATGCCCCTTCCAAACTCTCCAATCCAAATACAATATCCCTACAACTGAAAATTTCACATACCTAAGAATCGCTCATTGTCTACAAACAACTAACCTACCCCACAACACTATGATACCAATTACAGCC
Organism: Staurois parvus; assembly: GCF_062004578.1. Classification (NCBI taxonomy): domain Eukaryota; kingdom Metazoa; phylum Chordata; class Amphibia; order Anura; family Ranidae; genus Staurois; species Staurois parvus. Next base: position 120,320 of record NW_028318685.1, on the reverse strand, counting down.
TACCTCTCCTTCACCAAACCTCAATACCCAGGTAAGGATATATCCACCTTCTATACATACCTCATAAACTTACAATTCACTCTACAAACAACCTCCCTAACCAATTGGGAAAAAATCCTATCAGACCAAATAACTTTAAAATGTTGGGAAAATACCTTCAACATTACCTATAAAGCTACCCGATGTAGCTCCCACTGGGAGTCATATCTAAAAATACTCCACCAATGGTAACTGACCCCGGTCAAACTCTCCATCTACTACCCAAAACTATCTCCTACATGCTGAAGACAATGTGGTGAGCCAGGCTCAACACTACATATTCTGTAGTCATGCAAGTCACTTCGATCCTTTTGGAACGCTACTTTTCAATTAATATTAAAAAAAAACAAAATTTCGATAGCCCCGAACCCCTCATTAGCACTCCTACATTTCGGAGTCGAGAAACTCCCTCCCCACTCCCGAACAATTATCACCCACATACTCTTTGCCGCCAAAATTAACATCACTAGATTATGGAACACAAACAATACCCCCTCAATCACCTCACTAATTACAGACCTTAACACTCAATGTCAAATGGAAAAATTATCCACAATTAACACTTCCACCTATCACAAATTCAATATCCAATGGACCCGATGGCTAAATCACCCAAAATGCTAAGTACAACCCTGATGACATTTCATGAGATGAAATCACACCCCATACCAAGACTGGTATCTCCTCAAATACCCAGTTACATCCCTCCTCCCTTCAATCCTATCCTCCCCTACCTCTCCACCAAAAACCCCTTAACACCCGAAGCTCATCACCAAGGTTCATCATTTGCACACAAATACCTCTGATGATATTGCTAAACAAGACCAACACCTCATCCGTCCAACGGGCGGAACTACAACAAAAATAATCAACTATAATTTGTCTATTGCAATATTGTATGCATGAATGAACCATATTTCTTGTCTCTGTTTTTTTTTTCTGTTTTTCTCTGAAAAACTTAATAAAAATATTGAAACATAAAAATAAAACATAAATAGCAATTATTAAAACAGGTGGAAGAAAAAATATTAATATAAATAGTAATTACTAAAAATTAATGGGTATAAAAGAGTAAAAATAATGGTCAGGAATGATGAGTAGGGGGCTGAAATATGAATATGAGATGTAATGGTAAAGAAAAAAAATTGTATAACATGCTTAAAATAAAAAGGGAATATACTGTATGTATGCAGCAAAAAATGATGTCATTGATAGTGATTTAGTCATAGGTAAAGTTGATAGAAGTAGAGGTAAAATGAATATGTGAGGTAGTGATACTGTATATACTGTATGTAGTGTATATACAGTACATGCCCAAAAATAGAAGTAGACCCACCTCCATGTATAAATACATACTACATCTTGGAAGATATATAAACTTGCACATATGCACATGGGAACGTAGGTGGGTAAAAACGTGGGAACATTGGTGATCAAAGTAGTTTTAGAAATATTGTCCAAAATTCTTAAAAGTTCAATCAGTGGTCTTGATAATTTAGTTGAGGCTGCCCAGGTGCAAGGACACAGAAAGATTCTCTTGCTACTAATTTCTGGAATCAGTTATAGCTGCTTGAGGATGGGATTTGCTCAGCTGGCATAACTGACAGGTGATATGAATGTTTGTTGTGGATCAAGGCAGAGTGTTTTGAAACTCTGGGATCCAGGAAGCCATTTTCAATAGTTTTTAAATGTTCATCAATCCTTGTTCTCAGTTTTTGTGTTGTGCGACCCACATATTGTAGGCTGCAGGGACACTCCAAGGGGTATATTAAATCTTCTTTGTCACAGATAACAAGTGATTTAATGTTAAGTGTAACCTTAGTATTAAAGGAGGAGAATGTCCTTGTTCTATTTGCCATGACTGGGCACATCATACACTTGGGGTGTCCACATAGCTGTTTGCATTAACTTTTTTAAAAGAGGTTTTTGAGGTGTTTAGTGATGTGGAGATTTAAATCCTGATGTTCTTAGGATCTGTGTGGCAGGTAAATATGAGAATGCCTTTCTGTTTAGAATTGCACAAAGTCTGCAATCTTGTTCAGATCACCTTCCCATACGATAATAAGGTCATTGATATGGTGTTTGTATAGAATGATATAGGGTGCATATTCAGTGTAAGTGCTCAAAAGGTCGATCTCAAGATATGTCCGTATCCCATAGCTGTGCCTTTCTTCTGTATATAAAATATAACTATGCAGTGCTACACAACAGATATAAATAAATATTTGAACTTTGTGAATAATAAAATTCATATAAAAAGTCCCAATAGATTTCTTCTTATCAAATATCCCTCAAAGTATGGGCTTTTTTATATATAAACTTTGGTGTATCTGAAAGAACAGATCTAAGATGTTTATCCAATTTAAGTATGGGTCAATATTGCCTGACAATATGCTCCATTTGTTTAAACTGAATATTATAATCCACAATCACTGGTACCCCTTGCATCATATCATCCACCTTATGTTTATCTAACAGCAGGGAAGCTCTGTCCAATGATCTTACTTTATCGCTTTCAGATTCTATAAATTGTGGTTCATATCCCTCTGTTATGAATCTATGTGCAAACATAAAGTGAAGGAAATAACTATTTGCTCCCCTGCTGATTTTGAATGTTTGCCCACTCACAAAGAAATGATTGGTCTAAAAATCAAATGTTCGGTGTATTGTAACACTAAGAGACAGAATAGCAACAACAAATTCATGTCTAACAAATGATGCATTGATTTGCATGTTCATGAGTGTTCCGTTCTCAAAACACTGACTATGTGTGGCTCTAAACGGACAGCTAAACCCTTGTCAGAATCTCCAGCAAACAGAAGCCCACTGCTTGTGTTGTCTACCAAAGAATCCAACTTTATTTTATAGGTGAAACTGAAACACAATACAATGACAGCATATCAGTATACATAGAATAACTAGTGTAACATAAATGAAAGATGACACAGAAGAAAGGCACTTACAGGTGATGATGTCTCAAGCCCCTTGGGAGAGAAGCAAGCACACTGCATCCACAGTTAATAGAAATCTAAAATGGCTGACGAACTTCCTAAACCAAGAGTCATTTCCTGTCTGAGAATGTACATATCCAGAGGAGTACTGCCATTCATGTTTGCCACTACATGACAGTGGTACACTACATATCCCATATAAGTAACTTTAATTCAATTAGCCTGTGAAGGCAACACACTCCCTGCCTGATATAATATATTATATCACTACCTATACATAGCGACTGTACAGGGAAAACACATAATAAGAAAATACATTCCAGCCTAGATTGGTAACATAAACTAAAACATGAGTCCACAACATATCAGGGTCTTTTGGCTATGGTACTTCAAGCTTATACCCCACATGAAGAAATAGTTTAGTCCATAAACCCATCTTTGGATTGGAGAAGTCGCCTAAGACCAAACTATCTCCAACCCCAATTGTAATCCACAGGATGGAATTTAACTCAATGGCGAATGTCTCGCCTGAACGCTATCAGTGACGAGCTCTCTGCTTCGTATTGTGCCAACTACACAACAGAAATGCTATTCAAAGGAGAACAATGACATCTGAAACTGGTCTAATATACACTTTAGCAGTCCCTTGTTTCGTCACTTTGACTGCAACCTTTTTGACATTACCATCTTTACTTGGCAATGTATTTGTGACAATTCCCACAGGCCAGTTGTTTCTGCTTTCTTGACTATCTTTCAATAAAACAACATTTCCATCTTTGACGTTGGGACTGGTCTCAGTCCATTTCTTGCGACTTTGTAATGTACACAGGTATTCTCTCCTCCATTTCTTCCCAAACAAATTAGCCAGGCATTGGACTTGTTTCCATTGCTTTACATGAAGTTCTGTTGTACTAAAGTCCCCACAAGGGGCTGATAAAGAGTCTACCTTTTGGGTCAAGAGCATGGCAGGCGTAAGAACTGTAGGATTATCAGGATCTGTAGATAGTGGTACCAAAGGTCTTGCATTAATGATAGCCATAACTTCTGCCATGAAAGTACTCAAAGTCTCATGAGTCAAACGAGTAGGTTTAGCTTGGAGTAACATTGCATCTAAAATGCGCCTAGCTACACCTATTAATCTCTCCCAAGCACCTCCCATGTGAGATGAGTGTGGAGTGTTAAAGATCCATGTACATCCTTTGTCTTGAAGATAGTCTAGAAGTTCTGCATCATTTGAGCATATATGCAGCTCTTTGCATGCTCCTACAAAGTTAGTACCTCTATCAGAGCGAATCAACTTAGCTGGACCACGAACAGAAAAGAATCTTCTTAGAGCATTGATGAAACTGGATGCTGACATGGACTCAACCAATTCTTTATGCACTGCTCTTGTAGAAAGACATGTGAAAAGAACAGCCCAGCGTTTGCTGTCAGCACTGCCTCCTCTAGTTTGTCGTGTTACAACTGCCAAGGGGCCAAACACATCAACACCCACACTAGTGAAGGGAGACTCAGGATTGACTCTATCTTTTGGCAACTCTGCCATCTTTTGGCTTTCCAATCTCCCTCTGAGCTTACGGCACACGACACATTTGTGAATGATTGCAGACACTAGACATTTTCCACCAAGAATCCAGAAACCTGCAGCTCTGATTGCACCATCTGTTATGTGGCGCCCTTGGTGAACTATCTGGTTGTGATAATATCTTACGATTAGAGATGAGCGAAGTATTCAAAAATTTGATTCGACTGATTCGGCGAATTCGTGAAAAAAAATCGATTTGAGTCGAATATATTCGCTGCAAATTTAACTTATAAAAGGGTGTTTCTAGGCTTCAGAGAGCCTTTATATTAGTGCAGAACACTGTACCTTTAATTAAATTGCCCTTGGAGTCTGCTGGGGAAGAGAAATAATACTGTCAGTCAGTATGACATGCAGATGAGTGCCGTCGATCTTAGAATCACCGCACACTTCACTCATTTGGGCAGTCAGGGGGCCAAAACCAGAGTGTGGAGCCACAGTGTGGCGGTGGAGGCAGCAGCAATGGGAGGCCATACAGCACCCTATGACAAAATGGAACCCACCAGCAGTGTGAGGAGACCTGAAAGTGGCACATGGCAGAGTGTGGCGATGGAGACAGCAGCAATGGGAGGCTGTACAGGGACCCATGACACACTGTGGACCTGGCAGCAGCATGAAGAGGCGGTACAGGGGCCCATGACAGATTACGGGCCTGGCAGCAGCATGAGGAGTCGGTACGGGGGCCCATGGCAGATTACGGGCCTGGCAGCAGCAATGGGAGGCCGTACAGGGACCCATGACACACTCTGGACCTGGCAGCAGCATGAGGAGGCGGTACAGGGGCCCATGACAGATTACGGGCCTGGCAGCAGCATGAGGAGTCGGTACGGGGGCCCATGGCAGATTAGGGGCCTGGAAGCAGCAATGGGAGACGCCCGTAATCTGCCAGCAACCTATGACAAAATGGAACCCAGCAGGAGTGTGAGGAGACCTGAAAGTGGCACATGGCAGAGTGTGGCGATGGAGACAGCAGCAATGGGAGGCGGTACAGGGACCCATGAGACACTGTGGACCTGGCAGCAGCATGAGGAGGCGGTACGGGGGCCCATGGCAGATTAAGGGCCTGGCAGCAGCTATGGGAGGCCTGTAATCTGCCAGCATCCTATGACAAAATGGAACCCAGCAGGAGTGTGAGGACACCTGAAAGTGGCACATGGCAGAGTGTGGCGATGGAGACAGCAGCAATGGGAGGCCTTACAGGGACCCATGACACACTGTGGACCTGGCAGCAGCATGAGGAGGCGGTACGGGGGCCCATGGCAGATTAGGGGCCTGGCAGCAGCTATGGGAGGCCTGTAATCTGCCAGCATCCTATGACAAAATGGAACCCAGCAGGAGTGTGAGGAGACCTGAAAGTGGCACATGGCAGAATGTGGCGATGGAGACAGCAGCAATGGGAGGCGGTACAGGGACCCATGAGACACTGTGGACCTGGCAGCAGCATGAGGAGGCGGCACAGGGGCCCATGGCAGATTAGGGGCCTGGCAGCAGCTATGGGAGACGCCCGTAATCTGCCAGCATCCTATGACAAAATGGAACCCAGCAGGAGTGTGAGGAGACCTGAAAGTGGCACATGGCAGAGTGTGGCGATGGAGACAGCAGCAATGGGAGGTGGTACAGGGACCCATGAGACATTGTGGACCTGGCAGCAGCATGAGGAGGCGGTACAGGGGCCCATGGCAGATTAGGGGCCTGGCAGCAGCTATGGGAGACGCCCGTAATCTACCAGCATCCTATGACAAAATGGAACCCAGCAGGAGTGTGAGGAGACATGAAAGTGGCACATGGCAGAGTGTGGCGATGGAGACAGCAGCAATGGGAGGTGGTACAGGGACCCATGAGACACTGTGGACCTGGCAGCAGCATGAGGAGGCGGTACAGGAGCCCATGGCAGATTAGGGGCCTGGCAGCAGCTATGGGAGACGCCCGTAATCTGCCAGCATCCTATGACAAAATGGAACCCAGCAGGAGTGTGAGGAGACCTGAAAGTGGCACATGGCAGAGTGTGGCGATGGAGACAGCAGCAATGGGAGGCCGTACAGGGACCCATGACACACTGTGGACCTGGCATCAGCATGAGGAGGCGGTACAGGGGCCCATGGCAGATTAGGGGCCTGGCAGCAGCTATGGGAGGCCTGTAATCTGCCAGCATCCTATGACAAAATGGAACCCAGCAGGAGTGTGAGGAGACCTGAAAGTGGCACATGGCAGAGTGTGGCGATGGAGACAGCAGCAATGGGAGGCCGTACAGGGACCCATGAGACACTGTGGACCTGGCAGCAGCATGAGGAGGCGGTACAGGGGCCCATGGCAGATTAGGGGCCTGGCATCAGCTATGGGAGACGTCCGTAATCTGCCAGCATCCTATGACAAAATGGAACCCAGCAGGAGTGTGAGGAGACCTGAAAGTGGCACATGGCAGAGTGTGGCGATGGAGACAGCAGCAATGGGAGGCGGTACAGGGACCCATGACACACTGTGGACCTGGCAGCAGCATGAGGAGGCGGTACGGGGCCCATGGCAGATTAGGGGCCTGGCAGCAGCTATGGGAGGCCCGTAATCTGCCAGCACCCTATGACAAAATGGAACACACCAGCAGTGTGAGGAGACCTGAAAGTGGCACATGGCATGACACACTGTGGACCTGGCAGCAGCATGAGGAGGCGGTACAGGGGCCCATGGCAGATTAGGGGCCTGGCCGCAGCAATGTGAGGCCCCTAATCTGCCAGCACCCTATGACAAAATGGAACACACCAGCAGTGTGAGGACACCTGAGAGTGGCACATGGCAGAGTGTGGCGATGGAGACAGCAGCAATGGGAGGCGGTACAGGGACCCATGACACACTGTGGACCTGGCAGCAGCATGAGGAGGCGGTACGGGGGCCCATGGCAGATTAGGGGCCTGGCAGCAGCTATGGGAGGCCCGTAATCTGCCAGCACCCTATGACAAAATGGAACACACCAGCAGTGTGAGGAGACCTGAAAGTGGCACATGGCATGACACACTGTGGACCTGGCAGCAGCATGAGGCGGTACAGGGGCCCATGGCAGATTAGGGGCCTGGCAGCAGCTATGGGAGGCCCGTAATCTGCCAGCACCCTATGACAAAATGGAACCCAGCAGGAGTGTGAGGAGACCTGAAAGTGGAACATGGCAGAGTGTGGCGATGGAGACAGCAGCAATGGGAGGCGGTACAGGGACCCATGACACACTGTGGACCTGGCAGCAGCATGAGGAGGCGGTATGGGGCCCATGGCAGATTAGGGGCCTGGCAGCAGCTATGGGAGGCCTGTAACCTGCCAGCATCCTATGACAAAATGGAACCCAGCAGGAGTGTGAGGAGACCTGAAAGTGGCACATGGCAGGGGCATGATTCATGGCGGATTTAGTCAGTTGTGTCAGGAACTGGTGGTTTGAAATCCAGACTAATCCACGCCTGATTCATTTTCACAAACGTGAGTCTCTCCACACTTTGGGTGGACAATCGTGTCCTCCGCGGAGTTACAATACCTCCTGCCGCACTAAACACGCGCTCCGATGCCACGCTACTGGCCGGGCATGACAGCCTTTCAAGGGCAAATTAAGCTAGTTGGGGCCAAAGGTCAAGTTTCGTTGCCCAGTAGTCAAGGGGATTGTCTACCTCGGTTGGCAGGGTGCTGTCCAAGTAGGCCCAAGCCTGTTGTTTGAGCTCCTGCTCCAGGTCCACCTGATGCTGCTGCTGCTGCTGCGGCTGGTTAGTAGTTTCCTCACTGCGCTGGTGAAGAAAGCTACTCATCATCGACTGCAGACTGAGGCAGCCGCTGCTGGTGGAGCTGCCACTGCTCCTACCACCCCACCCCTCCCCTGCTGCCATGGCAGCGGAACGCGAGCGCACAGGGCCCACAGTGTCTGAGGATGGACGTTGGCGCAGAAAGGCAGAGACCAACTGACTACATAGGTGGTTTTTATAGTACGTAATTTTGGCCTCCCTCTCAGCAGGTGTGAAAAAGGCCACCATTTTGGAACGGTAGCGAGGGTCCAGCAAGGTGGACAGCCAAAAGTCATCCCTCTGTCTGATGGTTATTATTCGGCTGTCGCTACGCAAGCAACCGAGCATGCTATGGGCCATTTGTGCCAAGGAATGCGAGGGACTCCCTGCCTCCATCTCCACAGCATACTGCCACGGTGCGTCTGGGTCCTCTGTCTCTTCCTCCTCCTCTACCAGATGCTCCTGCTCCTCCACTCCTGTCCGCTGAGTGGAAAAACCACCCATTTCACTCAATAATTCCTGAGCACAAATGTCCTCCTCTACCTCCTCCTCTTCTTCCTGTCCTGCCCCCACAGCGGTCATGTGGCGTTGAGATCTGTGCGCCACGTCTACCGCACCCTGACCAGCCATTGTTAACAGCATTTGTTCCAGGACGTGCAATAGAGGAATGACCTCGTTCATCCCATAGTCCTGCCGACTCACGAATAGTGTGGCCTCCTCAAAGGGCCTGAGCAAGCGGCAGGTGTCACGCATGAGCTGCCAATGGCTGACATCGAAGTTACACAGGGGAGTACCTTTATCCGCTTGTAACATCAGGAAATCGGTGATGGCCTTTCGCTGTTCGTAAAGGCGGTCTAACATGTGTAGGGTTGAATTCCACCTTGTTGCAATGTCGCAGATCAGGCGATGCTGTGGAATTCCGTTCTGCCGCTGCAGCTCAAGGAGGGTGTGCTTTGCGGTGTAGGAATGGCTGAAATGCATGCAAAGTTTACGTGACATTTTAAGGATGTCTTGCAGTGGGATGGTGGATTTTAGGAACCGCTTGACAACCAGATTGAACACGTGAGCCATGCATGGCGCATGGCACAACCTTCCTTGACGCAGAGCAGACACCATGTTCTTTCCGTTGTCGGTCAACATGGTTCCGATTTTCAGTTTGCGCGGAGACAGCCATCTGTCGATTTCTCTGTTCATTACACTCAGAAGTTCCTCCCCTGTGTGACTACGTTCGCCAAGGCATACCAGGTGCAGCACAGCGTGACACCGTTGCGCCCTGCACATGTGATATGCCGGTCGGGTAATGGGACTTGGCACGGGGGTGGCGGCTGAGGACACGGCGGAAGAAGAGGTGGTAGAGGCGGACATGTTTGCTGGACCAAGGACGTGCAAACGTGGAGGCAAAAGCGTCGTGACCTGTCCAAGTTGCTGGTGCGGCTGTGCCGGCACCACGTTCACCCAGTGGGCCGTAAATGACATGTACTGTCCCTGACCGTAGTTACAGCTCCACACGTCGGCGCTGCCGTGCACTTTGGCAGAGACCGACATGCTCAAAGACTGGCCCACCATCTCTTCTACATGTGAATGCAGGGCTGGCACTGCCTTTTTGGCGAAGAAATGCCGGCTTGGCACTCTCCACCGCGGCGCGGCACAAGCCATCATTTCTCGGAAAGGTGCTGAGTCCACCACTTGGAAAGGGAGGGACTGCAGCACCAGCAACTTGGACAGGAGGACGTTCAGCTTTTGCACCGTCAGGTGCGTGCTCGCAAACTGTTGTCTCTTGGAAACGGATTCCAAAAAAGACTGCTGACGGAATCCGTGAAGAGGAGTAGCAGGAGAAGGAGCATCTGAACGAGCGGAACAACTCCCCTCAGCAGAGGTGTTGGAGCCTTGACTGGCTGATAGAGGGCGATTGACGGGTTACGGAGCAAGTAACGGAGCGGGTGATGGAGCGGGGGCTGGGGCAGGCAGAACCGCCGTATCTTTATCACGGTTTTCCCAGGCCACCAAATGGCGACGCTGCATATGCTGACGCAACGCTGTAGTCCCAACATGGGCCCCCTGGCCACGCTTGACTTTCTGGCCACATAGTCGACATACGGCTACGTTTACTTCCTCGGGCGGCTTGACGAAAAATTGCCACACCGCCGAGTAGGAAACTTTGCCCCCGCTACTCCTCACTGGCTGACTGCTACTTCCTCCGTGCACACCGGCACCACTACTGGCCGTGGTGGTAGGCTGCAGTGGAGCTGGTGCTCTACTCCGTGGCCGTTTGCCTCCACTGACACTGCTGCGACCCTGCTGCCACCTGGGCAACCCACCGACTGTTTTGCTCGCTGCCAAACTGGCACCCTCTTCTCCCGATGATGCGGAAGAAATTGCCTGATGACGACGAGGCTGCCAAGTGCGATCAACCTCCTCATCATCAATTAGGGTCTCCGCCTCACTACTAGCCCCCTCGGCTGCGTCTGGGTCAGGAGACAGACCTGTCTCTAGACCGGCTACCGAGCCACTCTCCTCGCCAGTACTTCTTCGCCTGGCTGCTGAAGAGGCGGATGTCTCCCCCCGTTCCTGACCGCCCTCTGTTAGCTCTTCCTCACTGTACAGTGGGGCTGAGCCCACAGCATGCGATACTTCGCTTGGTGAGGGAACAGCAAAGGACAGGGGCAGGTAGAGGACACGTGATTTCAGTGGGCTTGCTCCCGGGCCATGCCAACTAACGGTTGTGTCTGACGTACACACCGACCGTTGGCTGTAGGTGTCAGAGGTGACCTGGGAAGAGGAAGACGACCGAGCCAACCAATCGATGACGGCAGGGTTGTCGGTGGAGACACGACCGCTGGATGACACCGGGAGCACTGGCCTCTGGCTGCGACTAGTGCTGCCTCGACCCCTTCCTCTGCTGCCACGTCTGCTCGCTCCTAAAACATTGCCTCCTCTGCCACTCCTCTGCATGTTGTCTGACATACTCTTTAATTCAACGATTATGTGTCCCTGAGTAACAATTCTGTGTCCCTGAGTAACAATTCTGTGTCTGTCCCTGAGTAACAATTCTGTGTCCCTGAGTAACAATTCTGTGTCCCTCAGTAACACTTCTGTGTCCCTCAGTAACAATTCTGTGTCCCTCAGTAACAATTCTGTGTCCCTCAGTAACAATTCTGTGTCTGTCCCTGAGTAACAATTCTGTGTCTGTCCCTGAGTAACAATTCTGTGTCCCTCAGTAACAATTCTGTGTCCCTCAGTAACAATTCTGTGTCCCTGAGTAACAATTCTGTGTCCCTGAGTAACAATTCTGTGTCCCTCAGTAACAATTCTGTGTCCCTCAGTAACGATTCTGTGTCCCTCAGTAACAATTCTGTGTCTGTCCCTGAGTAACAATTCTGTGTCCCTGAGTAACAATTCTGTGTCCCTCAGTAACAATTCTGTGTCCCTCAGTAACAATTCTGTGTCCCTCAGTAACAATTCTGTGTCTGTCCTTGAGTAACAATTCTGTGTCCCTGAGTAACAATTCTGTGTCCCTCAGTAATTCTGTGTCCCTCAGTAACAATTCTGTGTCCCTCAGTAACAATTCTGTGTCCCTCAGTAACAATTCTGTGTCTGTCCCTGAGTAACAATTCTGTGTCTGTCCCTGAGTAACAATTCTGTGTCTGTCCCTGAGTAACAATTCTGTGTCCCTGAGTAACAATTCTGTGTCCCTCAGTAACAATTCTGTGTCTGTCCCTGAGTAACAGTTCTGTGTCCCTGAGTAACAGTTCTGTGTCCCTGAGTAACAGTTCTGTGTCCCCCAGTAACAATTCTGTGTCTGTCCCTGAGTAACAATTCTGTGTCCCTCAGTAACAATTCTGTGTCCCTCAGTAGCAATTCTGTGTCCCTCAGTAACAATTCTGTGTCTGTCCCTGAGTAACAGTTCTGTGTCCCTGAGTAACAGTTCTGTGTCCATGAGTAACAATTCTGTGTCCCTCAGTAACAATTCTGTGTCGCTCAGTAACAATTCTGTGTCCCTCAGTAACAATTCTGTGTCCCTCAGTAACAATTCTGTGTCTGTCCCTGAGTAACAATTCTGTGTCTGTCCCTGAGTAACAATTCTGTGTCCCTCAGTAACAATTCTGTGTCCCTCAGTAACAATTCAGTGTCTGTCCCTGAGTAACAATTCAGTGTCTGTCCCTGAGTAACAATTCTGTGTCTGTCCCTGAGTAACAATTCTGTGTCCCTCAGTAACAATTCTGTGTCCCTCAGTAACAATTCTGTGTCCCTCAGTAACAATTCTGTGTCTGTCCCTGAGTAACAGTTCTGTGTCCCTGAGTAACAGTTCTGTGTCCCTGAGTAACAGTTCTGTGTCCCTGAGTAACAATTTTGTGTCCCTCAGTAACAATTCTGTGTCCCTCAGTAACAATTCTGTGTCCCTCAGTAACAATTCTGTGTCTGTCCCTGAGTAACAGTTCTGTGTCCCTGAGTAACAGTTCTGTGTCCCTCAGTAACAATTCTGTGTCTGTCCCTGAGTAACAATTCTGTGTCCCTCAGTAACAATTCTGTGTCTGTCCCTGAGTAACAGTTCTGTGTCCCTCAGTAACAGTTCTGTGTCCCTCAGTAACAATTCTGTGTCTGTCCCTGAGTAACAATTCTGTGTCCCTCAGTAACAATTCTGTGTTCCTCAGTAACAATTCTGTGTCCCTCAGTAACAATTCTGTGTCTGTCCCTGAGTAACAGTTATGTGTCCCTGAGTAACAATTCTGTGTCCCTCAGTAACAATTCTGTGTCCCTCAGTAACAATTCTGTGTCTGTCCCTGAGTAACAATTCTGTGTCTGTCCCTGAGTAACAATTCAGTGTCTGTCCCTAAGTAACAATTCTGTGTCCCTAAGTAACGTTTCTGTGACCCTAAGTAACGATTCTGTGTCCCTAAGTAACGTTTCTGTGGCCCTAAGTAACGTTTCTGTGGCCCTAAGTAACGTTTCTGTGGCCCTAAGTAACGTTTTTGTGTCCCTAAGTAACGTTTCTGTGGCCCTAAGTAACGTTTCTGTGTCCCTAAGTAACGTTTCTGTGTCCCTAAGTAACGTTTCTGTGTCCCTAACTCTGTCCCTAATACAGAGAGGTCTGCCTCTCTTGAATGACTGGAGGCAAATGGAGAATTCTAAAATGGCCGCCATTTATAGCTCGACCATTACACAGTGCTGGCTGGCTGCTGATTGGCTAATGCGATCACATGTCATGAATGAATGCATTATGGGTCAGCGCGCCTTGTCTGCGCGCCTTCCCAGACATCCCCGCTCCGTCGCCGCACATGTCGCTGCCATTTTAGGAAAAATTTTGATTCGCGCATCCGAAGTATGCTAATTTTCGGATTTGGCGCGAATCTAAATTTTTCTAATATTCGACTCGAATTCCACTTCGCCTAGTTCGATTCGCTCATCTCTACTTACGATCAATGTAGCAATGTGGTGTTTATGAGGAATGATGACTGGATGCTTCTCCTTATCTGACAGCGTGGCAAGGGATAAACGGCCACCTACTCTCAATAGTCCATCTTGATCTACAAAGGGACTCAGTTTTGTAAGACGGCTTTGTTTTGGAAGTGTCTTTTGTTGTTCAATACAGTCATATTCTTGTCTGAAACATGAGTGTTGTACAGAAGAAATTATAACTGTTTTGGCCTGTGAAAGTACTTCTAAACTGACTCTTTCATGGAAAACTCCCCAGCTTCCAGGTTGATCATCATTAGTTTTCTTTTGGAAGCTTTTGGCAACATGAATTAATTTTGCTATAACCCTGCTTAGTCTCTTCCAGTTGGAAAATCTTTCAAAACAATGTGGCCGTAGTCTGGTGTCAAAGGCATTAGTACTGAAGTTTACTACTTCTGACCTAATTTCAGGATCAGCTTCAGGATCCACTAAAGGATAAACATTGTTGTCATCAGGATTATCTACAGCTGTCTGATACAGAAAAGGTGGCCCGGAGAACCATATAGAGTTCTGAAGGCAAGCTATCTGTGTAGGCCTCGTAGCATAATCTGCAGAATTTTGTTCTGAGGGTACGTAGAACCACTGTTCTGGACAGGTTGTTTGTCTGATCCTATTCACCCGATTGGAGACATACAAGAAGAATCTCTTTGAAGTGTTGCAGATATAGCCTAAAACTGTTTTACTGTCTGTAAAGAATTTCACAGCATCTAGGCTTAGGTCTATCTCGTCTCTCACTAGCTCATACAGTTCAACCGCTAGTACCGCTGCACATAACTCTAAGCATGGAATTGTATGTGCCGGCCTAGGGCTCAGTTTGGATTTTCCCATTACGAATCCAACATGACAGACATTTCCTGCATCACTTACCTTCAAGTAAGCGACTGCACCTATTGCTATAACAGAGGCATCTGAAAATATGTACAGTTCTCTCTTGCAGGCCTGTGACAATGAAACAGGAACATAACATCTGGATATTTGTAGACATTGTAAAGCTTGTAAAGACTCTGTCCATTGGACCCACTCATGGAGTCTCTCTTGTGGAAGTAAGGCATCCTACTCACTTTCTCCACTTGACAGTTCACGAACTAAGGCCTTACCTTTTATGGTGACTGGCGCTACAAACCCGAGAGGATCATAGAGACTGTTCACAGTGGATAGGATCCCTCTTCTTGTGAATGGATTTTCTGCTAAAGAAACCTGAAACACAAAGCAGTCTTTATCTAGATCCCAGCTTATGCCTAAACTCTTCTGTAGAGGAAGGGTGTCTGTTCCCAGGCACAGGTCTTTGAGATCTTTAGCTCTATCTCCTGCGGTGAAAGCTTCCATGACTTGTTTGCTGTTAGAGGCAATCTTATGTAGTCGCAGATTAGACTCCGCCAGCATCTGTTTTGCTTTGTTGAGAATGTCGACTGCTCCTTCAGGTGTGTTAGCTTAAGCAAGTCCATCGTCTACATAGAAATGTCTCATCACAAAGTGTTTGGCATCTTGACCATAACATTCTGCACCTTTCTGGGCAGCTTTGCGCATGCAGTATATGGCAACAGCAGGAGACGGGCTGATACCAAAAACATGTACTCTCATTCTGTACTCTGTCACTGTCAGGGCTCCCGGGTATGACCAGAGGTGTGTGACTAACACAGGGAAACGCAGACTTCAGATATGTGATAAACAATATAATTTATTAACACTAACAATACAAACATAAACGCAGTGCAATACTAAAACATAATACAGAGCAAACAAACCAAACCAACCACCCACAGATAACAGTACATACAAGCAAGCGTCGTCAGGCAGGCCGGGTCAATATCAATAGGGCAGGTAGATACAGGGGGAGCAAGCGGAGATTGGTCGGGGTCACAGGCCAGGTTCAGCAGGTAGCAAGCAGCGTAGTACAGAGGGTCAGGCAGAGGGATGGTCAGGAGCGAGCCGGGATCAGAGCAGGAGAAGTCAGCAGCGGTTCAGATCAGGCAGGGTCAGCAAAGGAACAGAAACAGGATGCAGGACAGATACAGGGCCCAGGACAAACACAACACCAAGGCCGAGTCTGTGGGTCTGGCCATCCCTTAAATACCCCAGCATAATCAGTTCCAGGTGTTAGCTGGCTGCAAAGTTGAGTCTCTGATTGCTGGGAGCACCCGCTGGCCAGCCCTGGTACTGCAGATAAAAAGGCAGGCGAGTCCCACCATTGCTGGCCAGTCCATTCCTGACAGTACCCCCCCCTCAAGGAGCGGCCTCAGGACGCTCCAAACAGTCCTAGCTGGAAAAAATGTTCCACCGCCCGGGTCTGGTAACTGGCGGGATATCAAAGACTGGCACACCGGGCAGGACTCCGGGCAGCGGTACACCGGGCAGAGGCACATCGGGCAGGACTCCGGGCAGAGGCACACCGGGCAGAGGCACACCGGGCTGGACTCTGGGCAGAGGCACATCGGGCAGAGGCACACTGGGCAGAGGCACACCGGGCTGGACTCCGGGCAGAGGCACATCGGGCTGGACTCCGGGCAGAGGCACATCGGGCTGGACTCCGGGCAGAGGCACATCGGGCAGAGGCACACCGGGCAGAGGCACACCGGGCAGAGGCACACCGGGCAGAGGCACATCGGATTACCAGGCGAAGCAGCAGGCAGCGGGCCACCAGGCGGAGCAGCAGGCGCCGGGCCCCCGGGCGGAGCAGCAGGCGCCGGGCCCCCGGGCGGGGCAGCAGGCGCCGGGCCCCCGGGCGGAGCAGCAGGCGCCGGGCCACCGGGCGGAGCAGCAGGCGCCGGGCCACCGGGCGGAGCAGCAGGCGCCGGGCCCCCAGGCGGAGCAGCAGGCGCCGGGCCCCCAGGCGGGGCGACGGGCCCCCAGGCGGGGCGACAGGCATCGGGCCCCCAGGCGGGGCGACAGGCATCGGGCCCCCAGGCGGGGCGACAGGCAACGGGCCCCCAGGCGGGGCGACAGGTCTCGGGCCCTCAGGCGGAGTGGCGGGCGCCGGACCCCCAGGTGGAGCGACAGGTCTCGGGCCCTCAGGCAGAGCGGCGGGCGCCGGACCCCCAGGTGGAGCGACAGGTCTCGGGCCTCAGGCGGAGCGGCGGGCGCCGGACCCGCAGGTGGAGCGACAGGTCTCGGGCCCTCAGGCGGAGCGGCGGGCGCCGAACCCCCAGGTGGAGCGACAGGTCTCGGGCCCTCAGGCGGAGCGGCGGGCGCCGGACCTCCAGGTGGAGCGACAGGTCTCGGGCCCTCAGGCGGAGCGACAGGTCTCGGGCCCCCAGGCGGGGCGGCGGGCACCGAGTCACCAGGCACGACAGTGGGCTCCGAGTCAACTGGGATGACTGCTGGCACTGGGTCAGACATTGGATCGTCTGGCTGGACAGCGGGCATCGGGTCACCAGGCATCAGGTCATTTGGCTCGACAGTGGGCACCGCGTCATCTGGCAAGGCAGTGGGCTCCGAGTCAACTGGTATGACCGCGGGCACTGGGTCAGACATTGGATCGTCAGACTGGACAGCGGGCACTGGGTCACCAGGCATCAGGTCATTTGGCTCGACAGCGGGCACCGCGTCATCTGGCAAGGCAGTGGGCTCCGAGTCAACTGGTATGACCGCGGGCACTGGGTCAGACATTGGATCGTCTGACTGGACAGCGGGCATCGGGTCACCAGGCATCAGGTCATTTGGCTCGACAGCGGGCACCGCGTCATCTGGCAAGGCAGTGGGCTCCGAGGCAACAGGCACGACAGTGGGCACCGGGTCATCAGGTACCGGATTGTCTGGCTCGACAGCGGGCATCGGGTCACCAGGTATGACAGCGGGCACTGGGTCACCAGGCATTAGGTCATTTAGCTTGCCAGCGGGCACCGCGTCATCTGGCAAGGCAGTGGGCACCGGGTCACCAGGCATTGGATCGTCTGGCTCGACAGCGGGCATCGGGTCACCAGGTATGACAGCGGGCACTGGGTCACCAGGCATCAGGTCATTTGGCTCGCCAGCGAGCACCGCATCATCTGGCAAGGCAGTGGGCACCGAGTCACCAGGTACGACAGCGGGCTCTGAGTCAATTGGCATGACAGCGGGCACCGGATCAGGTACCGGATCGTCTGGATCAACAGCGGGCATCGAGTCAACTGGCCTAAAAGGATTGTCAGGCTGGATCAGTTCATCATGCTGGGTAGAGGCATCAGGCTGAATGCCGGCGTCCGGCCGAGTAGAGGCTTCAGGCCGAGTAGAGGCTTCAGGCCGAGTAGAGGCTTCAGGCCGAGTAGAGGCATCAGGCCGAGTAGAGGCATCAGGCCGAGTAGAGGCTTCAGGCCGAGTAGGGGCTTCAGGCCGAGTAGAGGCTTCAGGCCGAGTAGAGGCTTCAGGCCGAGTAGAGGCATCAGGCCGAGTAGAGGCTTCAGGCATCGGGCTGAGTACAGGCATCAGGCTGAAGAGAGGCATCAGGCTGAAGAGAGGCATCAGGCTGAAGAGAGGCATCAGGCTGAACCACGGAAGGCAGGTTCTCAGACGGCAGGTTCACCGGTTTGGATACTGGCAGGATGGTATTGGTTGGAAAGAATTTTCGCTTTTTTCTGGTTTTAACTACTGGAGCACTGCAAGTAAATGCAGGTCTGCAAACGAATGGAGCAGCTGGAGACAGAGAAAAGCTGGAGGATGGAACAGAGGAGGGAGCAGTTGCTACAGAGGGCTTTTTTACAGGGTTAAAGGCAGGATAGGTGCAGCGAGTGGGAACAGGGTACTGACATGCGGTAGATAGCAGGGCAGGAGGAGCTGTTGGGAATGCAGGAATAGAGCTTTGAGGAAATAGATTAGAAGCAGGACTGGGTTTTTGTAAGCTGACTGAGGCTGGGTGCAACAAATCTGTCCATGTCTGCAGTATGGGTTGAACAAAGCTGAGCTTACACAAAGCCTGTCTGACCAAAGACTGCACTGCGTTTATACAATCTCTTAGTACCTGTGGTGAACATGTGGAATAACGCTCCAGAAAGTAACCCACATCATCCTCTAATAACCACACCAGGGACTCTACCTGGTCTGCACTAAATGGTGGCAAAAATTCATCCCTGCATTCGGGGGTACCAGATGAAACCAACTCAGCACAAACCTCAATCAATGGCTGCACCTCAGAGAACTCTGTGCCCTGATCTACTAAAACATGAGCGAGCCGTATACATTCTAGCAGTTCATCCCGGGTATACTCCTTCAGAGTTTGATAAGCATACTCTCTGTCATCAAACACTAGCAGATATAAATACTCAACCTCATCAAGATCCATCCTTCCCATCAACAAGCCAAGATGGCTTCCCTGTGCAGCCACTTCTGGTCAGGATTGGCCTTGGTGTAATGTCAGGGCTCCCGGGTATGACCAGAGGTGTGTGACTAACACAGGGAAACGCAGACTTCAGATATGTGATAAACAATATAATTTATTAACACTAACAATACAAACATAAACGCAGTGCAATACTAAAACATAATACAGAGCAAACAAACCAAACCAACCACCCACAGATAACAGTACATACAAGCAAGCGTCGTCAGGCAGGCCGGGTCAATATCAATAGGGCAGGTAGGTACAGGGGGAGCAAGCGGAGATTGGTCGGGGTCACAGGCCAGGTTCAGCAGGTAGCAAGCAGCGTAGTACAGAGGGTCAGGCAGAGGGATGGTCGGGGTCACAAGCCAGGGATCAGAACAGGTAGCAAGCAGCGTGGTACAGAGGGTCAGGCAGAGGGATGGTCAGGAGCGAGCCGGGATCAGAGCAGGAGAAGTCAGCAGCGGTTCAGATCAGGCAGGGTCAGCAAAGGAACAGAAACAGGATGCAGGACAGATACAGGGCCCAGGACAAACACAACACCAAGGCCGAGTCTGTGGGTCTGGCCATCCCTTAAATACCCCAGCATAATCAGTTCCAGGTGTTAGCTGGCTGCAAAGTTGAGTCTCTGATTGCTGGGAGCACCCGCTGTCCATTCCTGACAGTCACCTCTTTAGCTATGTCATTATCCTTGTACCACAGGAAACGCAGGTAGTCACGATGGTCCTCTCTCACGAGGAAACAATAAAACATCTGTTGCACATCACCTGTGAAAGCAATAGGCTCTTTCCTGAAGTGTAAGAGGACACCCAGAAGTGTGTTATTTAGATCTGGGACACTCAGTAGTACATCATTCAGTGAAACACCTCCATGTTGAGCACTGGAATCGAACACAACTCTTATTTGGTCTGGCTTGTGTGGATGGTAAACGCTAAACATTGGCAGATACCAGTGTTCTTTACCTTCATCCAGTGACGGTGCTACTTCAGCATGATTATTATCAAGCATCCTTTTGATGAATTCTGTAAAGTCTTTTTTCACTTCAGGTTTTCTTTGCAAGGTTTTACGTAGTGTGTTCAGGCGCTTCATGGCCTGCTCTCTGTTACTGGTTAAGTAACACCTTGGTGTGCGAAAGGGTAAGGGAGCTACCCAATTGTTGCTTTCATCTTGGAAAGTCTCTTTATCCATGATATGGAGAAAAGCTCGATCATCTATAGACATTGCTTGTTTGTCGTCATCTTTTGTTCTCTGGAATACTGAGTTCCCTAAAGTGTCAGACTCCATGCCACTACTAATGTCTCTATTGTAACTAGAAGGAAAGTCACAGTATGGTTTTGGGATGTTAAGGGTTTCTTTCACAACAAAGCTGTTTTGGCATGGACTTAGAAGGGATGTGCGCCCATTAAATAGCACAGATGTCTTTGAAGTATTGACACTGTCAGGCCGATGTACTGCTCCTAGACAAACTTCTCCTACTATGACCCACCCTAGGTCAAGTCTTTGGGCATAAGGGGCATTAAAGGGCCCATTAATTTGTTGGCGTACCTTATGTACTTGTAGAATGTCTCTCCCAAGAAGTAGAAGAACAGAGGCATCTGTCTGGATAGCTGGAATAAGGTGAGATATTGAATTGAGATGAGGATGATGACGGGCTACTTCTGGTGAAGGGATCTCTGTTTTATCATCCGGTATCATATCACACTCTATCAAAATGGGAAGTGAGAGATGGACTCTCTTGTCAAGAGACTCAATAGTAAAGTCAGTAGCTCTTCTTCCTGAAGTTTCTATCATTCCTGCACATGTCTTTAGGGTGTATGGGATAGCACTTGTATGTTGAAGGCATCGAAAAAGTCTGACCTTGCTAGTGACCTGTTACTCTGTTCATCCAGAACTACATACATCTTAACTTCCTTCTCCTTTTTCCCTGTGGGGTACACTGTTGCTAGGCAGATCTTGGCACATGAGCATGGACTTGTACTGTCGCCACAGATTTCAGTGCATTTGGACATTACTGGGGTAGCTGAATTATTCTTTTGCTCCCTGCCCTCATCTTTCTGCTCTTCAGCAACCTCTAGTGGTTGATGCAATGTATCAGGGTGTAAAGCTGTGATGTGTCTGTTACTGCCACATTCTAAGCAATCCGCTTGTATTTTGCAGTCTTTTGCTACATGCTTAGTGGATCCACAACACTTGAAGCAGATGCCGTTTTGTCTAAGAAACGCTATCCTTTCCTTGATGGGTTTACTTTTGAACCCTTTGCACTTGTTTAGAGGATGGGGCTTTTTATGAAGTGGGCAAAGTCTGTCAGGACCTTCAAAGGTGTTTACCTTGTAGCTGCTTGGACAGCCTGGGTCCTCAGAGGGAACCGTTGTCTTGTGGGCGATCACTGAAGTCCTATTGTAGGATCTAAGTGGCTTTTCTGCCTTTGGCAGTTGACTGCTGGTGATGAAGGAAAAGCGGGGATCACACCGGATCTTTGCTTGCTGCTGTACAAATCTAGAAAACACAAAGAAAGGGGGGGAAGGGGACATCATATTCTTCTTTGTATTTGGCTCCAACACTCACCCATTTTTCTTGCAGGTTGTGAGTTAGTTTCTCCACTATTGGCTTAGTACCGCTGGTGGTATCTAAATGTGCAAGTTCTCTTAAATAGCCTTCTTCTTTGGCACACTGGACTTCCCAAAGAACATCACCCAGCTCTTGCAGTTTCAAGTTGTCTTTGCTGTTTATCTTGGGAAAAGACTCAAGTCTTTTCATTAGAGCACCTTCAATTGCCTTTGGTGATCCATATCTTTCCTCTAGCCTTTGACAGGCCATATCAAGTCCTGCTGGAGGGTTAAATATATGTACCCTGCGCATCCTTCTTGCATGTTCTGCTGACTCCGTCCCAAGCCATTTTATCATCAGGTCCAGCATCTCGGCTGCTGATAAGCCTAAGTCTTTGACTGCATACAGAAAAGAAGACTTCCATGCCCAGTAATTCTCAGTGCAGTCATCAAACTTGAGAAAGCCCAAATTAACCATTTCTTTATGGATAAGATATTTAGTGACATCTTGTGTACTCTGGTGTTTGGATTGCTGTAGTAAGGATTCATTTTTAATCGCTCTGGTACTGCTGGCCTCATCGGTTTGTTCTCGTACGCTCAGGGGTTCTGCTGGTCTTGGTTTAGATTCAGCTGATTCTGGATTAGTTTGTTTTCGTACACTCAGGGATTCTGCTGGTCTTGGTTTAGATTCAGCTGACTCTGGATTAGGGAACTGTTTTGTTGCATTGCTGCTTGAAAGTTCTTGGACATACTCCCTTGTGCGTTCTACTGAGGAGAGGGATTTCTCAGGCACATATGGGCCTTCGTGGATAGACCCACTTCCAGACCGTTCCATTTCGGCATAAGCCTCTGCTGCAGCAGCGGCGGCTGCACACTGCCGCTGAAGAATATGCAACTTTGCTTCTTGTTCTGATTTTTCTTTTATAATGGCAGCCTCTTTCTCAGCGAATTCTAGCTGAACACGAGCTGCCTCTGCTTTGGCGCGAGCTCTGGCTAAAAGGGCACTTGCTGATGAAATCTGACTGGACCTTGCTGATCTAGACGAGTGTGAGCGTGCATCATGTTGCTGGACACTTGGCATGCTCTCCCTGCCTTGATGTGTCCCGGGTGGCTGATCTTCAGCCTTATACTGTCTTCCTGATCTTAGACTCATTCTGTCTGTGCGGTGACTCCTATCTCCAGGCTTGTTGCGCTTCACCTTTTCACTGTTCCATTCTCAAAACACTGACTATGTGTGGCTCTAAACGGACAGCTAAACCCTTGTCAGAATCTCCAGCAAACAGAAGCCCACTGCTTGTCTTGTCTACCAAAGAATCCAACTTTATTTTATAGGTGAAACTGAAACACAATCCAATGACAGCCTATCAGTATACATAGAATACCTAGTGTAACATAAATGAAAGATGACACAGAAGAAAGGCACTTACAGGTGATGATGTCTCAAGCCCCTTGGGAGAGAAGCAAGCACACTGCATCCACAGTTAATAGAAATCTAAAATGGCTGACAAACTTCCTAAACCAAGAGTCATTTCCTGTCTGAGAATGTACATATCCAGAGGAGTACTGCCATTCATGTTTGCCACTAGATGACAGTGGTACACTGCATATCCCATATAAGTAACTTTAATTCAATTAGCCTGTGAAGGCAACACACTCCCTGCCTGATATAATATATTATATCACTACCTATACATAGCGACTGTACAGGGAAAACACATAATAAGAAAATACATTCCAGCCTAGATTGGTAACATAAACTAAAACATGAGTCCACAACATATCAGGGTCTTTTGGCTATGGTACTTCAAGCTTATACCCCACATGAAGAAATAGTTTAGTCCATAAACCCATCTTCGGATTGGAGAAGTCGCCTAAGGCCAAACTATCTCCAACCCCAATTGTAATCCACAGGATGGAATTTAACTCAATGGCGAATGTCTCGCCTGAACGCTATCAGTGACGAGCTCTCTGCTTCGTATTGTGCCAGCTGCACAACAGAAATGCTATTCAAAGGAGAACAATGACATCTGAAACTGGTCTAATATACACTTTAGCAGTCCCTTGTTTCGTCACTTTGACTTCAACCTTTCTGACATTACCATCTTTACTTGGCAATGTATTTGTGACAATTCCCACAGGCCAGTTGTTTCTGCTTTCTTGACTATCTTTCAATAAAACAACATTTCCATCTTTGACGTTGGGACTGGTCTCAGTCCATTTCTTGCGACTTTGTAAGGTACACAGGTATTCTCTCCTCCATCTCTTCCAAAACATATCAGCCAGGCATTGGACTTGTTTCCATTGCTTTACATGAAGTTCTGTTGTACTAAAGTCCCCACAAGGGGCCGATAAAGAGTCTACCTTTTGGGTCAAGAGCATGGCAGGCGTAAGAACTGTAGGATTATCAGGATCTGTAGATAGTGGTACCAAAGGTCTTGCATTAATGATAGCCATAACTTCTGCCATGAAAGTACTCAACGCCTCATGAGTCAAACGAGTAGGTTTAGCTTGGAGTAACATTGCATCTAAAATGCGCCTAGCTACACCTATTAATCTCTCCCAAGCACCTCTCATGTGAGATGAGTGTGGAGTGTTAAAGATCCATGTACATCCTTTGTCTTGAAGATAGTCTAGAAGTTCTGCATCATTTGAGCATATATGCAGCTCTTTGCATGCTCCTACAAAGTTAGTACCTCTATCAGAGCGAATCAACTTAGCTGGACCACGAACAGAAAATAATCTTCTTAGAGCATTGAAGAAACTGGATGCTGACATGTGTCACGACCCGCGGCCGCCGCCACCAACAGGCGACAATCGCACAGCCGCGACTAACAGTAATACGTCACGCCCACGGCGTCAGACCCCAGACCTTCTCACCAAACTGGTGACCGAAGGGCCGGCCGATCCAAAACCGCGGTGTGACGCGCGTAACAAGGCCCCACCCAGCTGCACCCTACACAGCGATTGCCCAGCTAATGGACTACAATCGGTGCCTGCAGCCTGAATGCGCTTGTTACTGGGTCGGGTTAGTTACGCAACTAACCCTCTACTGCCACCACCACTTTTGTCGGAGACTGGGAAACTCCCGTTACCAAATATACACTATAATGATTGAAATATTGATCTATATAGCACGGCCCGCAGACCTACTATAGAGATATATAACAAACAGTAGCGTCTCTTCAAAGGCAGGGATTCGTGAATTGCAAGTAAGCGCTTAGAAACAGTTTAACACTTTCAGAAAGAAAGATTTATTACTAAAAGCGTTGGATGCAAAATAAATATGAACAAAGAGATATCACAAGAATATATACAGTTGCAAGAAAAAGTATGTGAACCCCTTGGGATTACGTGGAGTTTTGCATGAATTGGGCATAAAATGTGCTCAGAACGTCATCTAAGTCACAACAATAGAAGAACACAGTCTGCTGAACATAATACTACACAAACATTAGATGTTGCCATGGTTTAATTGCACATAACATGTAAACCTTCACAGTGCAGGGAGGAAAAAGTATGTGAACCTTTGGACTTAATAACTGGTTGACCCTCCTTTGGCAGCAATAACCTCAACCAAACATTTCCTGTAGTTGCAGATCAGACCTGCACAACGATCTGGAGTCATTTTGGACCACTCCTCTTCATAAAACTGTTTCAGTGTAGCAATATTCTTGGGATGTCTGGTGTGAATCGCTCTCTTAAGGTCATGCCACAGCATTTCAATGGGGTTGAGGTCAGGACTCTGACTGGGCCACTCCAGAAGGCGTATTCTGTGCTGTTGCAGCCATTGTTTTGTTGAATTACTTGTATGCTTTGGGTCATTGTCCTGTTGCATCACCCATCCTCTGCGGAGCTTCAGTTGGCGGACAGATGGTCGTACGTTTTCCTGCAAAATGTCTTGATAAACTCTGGAATTCATTTTCCCATCAATGACAACAATCCGTCCAGCCCTGAGGCAGCAAAGCAGCCCCAAACCATGATGCTCCCTCCGCCATGTTTCACAGTGGGGATGAGGTTTTGATGTTGGTGTGCTGTGCCTTTTTTTCTCCACACATAGTGTTGTGTGTTCTTCCCAAACAACTCAATCTTGGTTTCATCTGTCCACAGTATATTTTGCCAGTAGTGCTGTGGAACATCCAGGTGCTCTTTTGCAAACTTCAAACGTGCTGCAATCTTCTTTTTGGACAGCAATGTCTTCCTCCGTGGTGTCCTCCCATGTACTCCATTCTTGTTTAATGTTTTCCTTATTGTAGATGTGTCAACAAAAATGTTAGCATGTGCCAGAGATTTCTGTAGGTCTTTAGCTGACACTCTGGGATTCTTCTTTACCTCATGCAGCATTCTGCGCTGTGCTCTTGCAGTCATTTTTACAGGACGACCACGCCTAGGGAGAGTAGCAACAGTGCTAAACTTTCTCCATTTGTAGACAGTCTGTCTTACCGTGGACACATGAACATCAAGGCTTTTGGAGATACTTTTGTAATCCTTTCCAGCTTCATGCAAGTCAACAATTCTTCATCATAGGTCTTCTGAGAGCTCTTTTCTGCGAGGCAGGGTTCACATCAGACAGTGCTTCTTGAAACCAGTAAACCCAAAACAGGTGTGTGTTTTTTAAGGGCAGGACAGCTGTCAGCAACACATCCAATATCATCACACTGATTGGAGTCAAGGTTGGCTCACTCC
The DNA here is from genome assembly GCF_062004578.1 of Staurois parvus. Lineage (NCBI taxonomy): Eukaryota > Metazoa > Chordata > Amphibia > Anura > Ranidae > Staurois > Staurois parvus. The sequence continues at coordinate 94,026 of NW_028318685.1, read as the reverse complement.
TGGCTCCAATTAGCTCTGGTGGAAGTCATTAAGCTAGGGCCTCACATACTTTTTCCTCCCTGCACTGTGAATGTTTACATGTTATGTGCAATTAAACCATGGCAACATCTAATGTTTGTGTAGTATTATGTTCAGCAGACTGTGTTCTTCTATTGTTGTGACTTAGATGACGTTCAGAGCACATTTTATGCCCAATTCATGCAAAACTCCACGTAATCCCAAGGGGTTCACATACTTTTTCTTGCAACTGTATATATGTATATAAAGACACAGCAAACATAGAATAGCGAGAAAATACAGGGTAAGTTACTTGCCTTGCCTGGTTTTAGCAAATTCAAGTTGTGAGCCGAAAGGTTCTTTGATCTCCTCTGTTACGATGTTGCTCGGAGATCCCTGTGTGTGTGTGTCAGTGTGAGTCTAACTCACTTACTCTCTTAAAGGTTCCTCTCAGGGGCAGGGAGGGGGCTCTGACTACCCGTTTTGGGAGTAGTCATTGGGGAACTCTAAACTAACTACAACTCATCCCCCATGATATGAAACATACAGTGCAGTTTTCTTATCTTGAATTAGATGGGGGAGGAAATACACTTTACAACCTTTATGACTGCTGGTCGCAGGATGTCTTAACCTGGTTGACCCCCCACACCATCTGCCAGAAGATAACTTTTGACTCACAGGAATGCAGGGGGGATGTGAGGAGTGATTTGAAAAATGCCTCAGATAAACAGATAGAACACTGAAAAGGGAGTTGAAGGGGAACTCCGCTCCAACAAGGATGAGCATGTTTGCCACAACATGGACTCAACCAATTCTATATGCACTGCTCTTGTAGAAAGACATTACACTAAAATGTGGAAGTTACAGGCAAGTCTAAATTCCTGTTTTTTTTTCTTTATACCTTTATTAGCTATTCATTTTGATGTTTAAAATTGAATTCCTCTTTAAAGAAAAGATAAACATATCTGGTGTATTTATTTATGCTAATATTGTGTTTTACTTTTCTTATCTCAGATGATGACTTAAGTACTGCATTCACACATTGGAGTGTGACCAGGCTTGCCCCATCGATCTATACTGTTGTGTTCCTGGTGGCTCTTCCTCTCAATATCATGGCGATCGTCATATTCCTGGTGAAAGTGAAAATCAGGAAGCCGGCAGTGGTCTACATGCTGAACCTCGCCACTGCAGATGTCCTCTTTGTTAGCATCCTACCTTTTTATATTGCCTACCGATTCTTGGGATCTAACTGGCTCATTGGAGAAGGAATGTGTTGCTTTGTCACCGTAGCATTTTACTGTAACATGTACTGCTCCATGCTGCTCATGACAAGTATCAGCGTGGACCGTTTCCTTGCCATAGTCTTCCCGGTGCGATCTCTCTCCTGGCGCACAGTGACCCGAGCCTGGCTGGTGTGTGGTGTCATCTGGGTCATCTCATTGGTCAGTACTGTTCCTCTTCTCATGACAAATCAAGCCTGGAAATTTTCTAACCTAGATATCACATTATGTCATGATATTCAGTACTTTGGTATAAATCTTAAGTTCTATTATTACTATTTCATCTCTCTTATCTCACTTTTCTTTTTCTTACCATTATTCATTACAACTTTCTGTTACATTGGAATCATCCGCAGTCTCAGCAGATCAAAATTTGATCGCACACATAAGAGGTCACGAGCTATCCGCCTCACCGTGGTTGTGCTGAGTGTGTTTGTCCTTTGTTTTGGCCCCACCAATGTCATCTATTTAATTAACTATGTGAAGTTGTATGAGAATTCTGATCGCTCTCTGTATATTCCCTACATCCTCTGTGTCAGTATCAGCAGCATCAACTGTTGTCTGGATCCTCTTATCTATTATTTTACATTCTCCGAGTGTAAGAGATACGTCTACAATTTGCTGTGTTGGAGAAAAGGTTATCACCCTCCAGTACAAAGTCTTCCCTTAAACACAAGGAGCAGCAACCAGAGAGGACCAGAGGAGACCTAATCTGCTCAACCCAATAGGAGGGGATGAGTTATTTCAACACCTCTCCTTATTTTATCTCAGTCATTTTCCTGAAATATATTTCAATAACACACGTCACTAAGATCTGTAATGCCTAAAGGTCCACTTTACTGCCCTGTAAATTATGTTTTTACTGATCCTCATGGAAAAGTTGGGTGCTTGAAATGCTGTGTGAATCAATGACATCATAGACATGTGATAGTTTGAATAAGGGACTTGGCAGGCATACTATAGTTAAAGATTATTTTTTTCTAGCTGGTTGTTAAGGAGTAAAGGGACCCCAGATCCATCCCCTCATGTGAATGAGTACTGGGGTACATAGTGCCACTACTCATTCACCAACAAAAAGTGCAAAGTAAATAAAAACACACAGCCAGTTTTTGAAAAGTCTTTTTTTTTAACCACATGCCTCCCAGCCACTGTAGAAATACGGTGGCAGGGCGGCACGGCTGGGCAAAACCATATTTTTAAATGTGTGTTTTTAAAACAGGTAGGGGGCGCGTGTGAGGCGTGCCGCCGCCCCACCTGTCCTGCCGATCACGGCCGTGGATGTCAGTCGCCGGGTCACAGCCAGTCGTTACCGGCTATGTCCCGGCGATTAGCGACAATCAGTGACAGAGAGCACAGCTGCAGTAGCTGTGCTTTCTGTCAGTTCCATGATAGTTCCTCACACGCTGATCGGGACAGAAGAGTTTATCTGTCCCGATCAGCGGTGTTCCCTGCAGTACACACCCCGCCCCCTAGTAAAACACTCCCCTCACACAGTTAACCCTTTCACTGAATAATAAAGTTAACCCCTTCCTCCCCAGTGCCATTAGTACAGTGTCAGTGTTTTTTTTTTGCACTGGTCACTGTATTAGTGTCACTGGGGATGTCAGTGACCCCAAGTCAGTTCCCCCCCAGTGTCAGAATGTCCGCCGCAGTCCCACCATAAGTCACTGATCGCTGCCATAAGTCGCTGATCGCCGCCATTATTAGTATAAAAAAAAAATAAAAATCCCAGTATCTTTCCCACCATTTGTAAACGCTATAACTTTCACGTAAACCAATTAATTTACACGTATTGGGGTTTTTTGTAGCAAAGACATGTCGCAGAATGCATTTTGGCAGAAATTTATGACTGCCAGTAATTTTTTTTACTGGACATGTTTTATAGCAAATAGTCCAAAATATTTGTTTTTTTTCCTCAAACTTGTCAGCCTTTTTTTTATAGCGCAAAAAATAAAAATGCACAGGCGATCAAATACCACCAAAAGAAAGCTCAATTTGTGGGAAAAAAAAGGATGTAAATTTCATTTATATACCGTATTGCATGACCGCGCAATTGTCCGGTAAACTAGCGCAGCGCTGTATAGCAAAAAAATAGCGTAAATTGCAGTATCTATACCATAGTTTGTAGACGCTAAAACTTTCACACAAAGCAATCAATATACACTTATTGGGATTTTTTTTACCAAAAAACAGGTAGCGGAATACATTTTGGCCTAAATTTATAACTAACTTTGAGTTTACTATATATTTTTTATAGCTAAAAGTAAAAAATATTGTTTTTCTTCAAAATGTTTGGTCTTTTTTTGTTTATAGCGTGAAAAATAAAAAGCACACAGGTGATCAAATTACACCAAAAGAAAGCTCTATTTGTGTGAAAAAAAGGACGTAAATTTTGTTTGGGTGCAGCATTGCATGACCGCGCAATTATCAGTTGAATTAGTGCAGCACCGAATAGCAAAAAGAGGCGTGGTCATTAAGGGGGGTAAATCCTCAGGAGGGCAAGGGCTTAAAAAGTCAAAAGGCCCCTGAAGTAGATCCAATGTCAATCACAAGGAACGCTGGGCACTGACTCAAATGAAAAAAAAAAAAAAACAACCTACACCAATGCTTGGCTCCTATCATATGACATCTCGGCCACCTCCTGCCACTAAATAAAGTAAGGGGCTGGGCCACCCAATGACATAACCAGGTGAACACACCCCCTTTTGAGGTCATCAACCCAGCATTCCGTTTTATGTCATAAAGGGGCGGGGTTACCCAATGCAGCAAGTATCAGTGCAGGTTGTGGTTTTTCTTGTTCAGGTCAGTATCTGGCATTCATCATCGTTGATGTTGGATCTACTTTGAGGGTCATTTTTTGGGGGGGCTTTGAATAAAGGACTTATCAAAAACTGGCTGTGTGATTTTATTTGCTTTTACTTTTTTTATTTTTACTATGTACCCCATACTCATTCACATGGGGGGGCAAAATCTAGGGGGCTTCCAGATGTCGATAAATCATTCCCCCACACCCTCAAAACCACCAGGCCAGGGTTGTGGGGAAGAGGCTCTTGTCCTCATAAATATGGGGAGAAGGTGCTGTAGGTGGGTATGAATTTCGGATTTATTAAAAGAAAAAAATTGCCATGGGGTTCCCCTTAAAATCCATACCAGATCCGAAGAGTCTTTTCTTTAAAAAAAAATGTAAACGCCATCATTTCTCTTATTTACATTCTGCTGTCAACGGGGAACCCCGCTATTTACTTGTTGTTAAGGATGCAGCGTACTCCCGCTCCTTAGCAACCGTGATAGTTTCTTGTTAAGAACGCTGGCTGCCATCCGCATTAAAATTCTGCTAGCTTTCACTATTAAAATACATCATCACTTCATAAAATAGCTCAAGAGGAATTTTAATAGAGTTTCTAAATTAATCACAAACTTTGTTTGAAAACGCTAAGAAGTATTTTACTGCAGTTCCTAAAACGGTAGATACTGCTTCATGAATTGAGCCCAATGTATATAAAATAAATGCGCTTAGTAGTGGGATGTATCTCAGCTTGTTGGCAGCTTCATAGTTACTTGGCTTGTAAATGTAGATATAAACCCAATACAGACCTACAGCACTGCTTCCAGCTGGCCACGTCTGTATGCTGTATGGACCTGACATTCCTCCTTCTTCCAGCCAGTTGTCATCTTCCCAACTCTCCAACCTCTCCCACTGGCTTCAGGGCAGCCACAGAGGCTTTACAAACATTTTTCACACATCCCCCTGTTGCTCTGACTCCTCCTCAATGCCCCCCCTTATGATCCCTCAGCATACATCCCTGCTGTGCTTCTGGCTGGCCTTCCCTCCTCCTCCCCCTCCTGCCTGCTGCAGCTGCTGCTTGGGGACACAAGCTGTCAGGATGGAGAGCAGTGGAAGAGGGGGTGTTGCTAAACATGTGTTTACCAGCCAACTTCCTTTTCTTGAATGGGCACAGTGAGCGATTCCTACTGATCACTACTGTGTCCATTCATGACTGTAGCATAGCAAATATTGTTTCACTATTATGCTTCAGTTTGTGAATGAATAGGAGCCGCTATACAGACTCCTATTCATTCATGTAGTGTGCAGCTCAGGCTGTGGAGAAAGGGACTGTCTGTCAAAAAAGAGACAGCAGGGGTCTGGTTAGCCCTGTGATATCTCATTAAAGCCCCACCCCTAAAAATACAAAATATTAAAAAAAAACATAATACAGCCCTGCAAGGCCATGTTTACCAGTAGAAAGGATGCACAGTTGTTCCGTGCATCCCTGTGCATGCAGTCCCATTGATGTCATTAGCTCCTAATTTGACATCCATGTGAGTTTTCAGTGCATGCCCCTGAGCTCACACCATCCACATTCGGGGTCGTGCACCCACATGGATGTCAGATTGGGAGCAGTAGCTGTTCCCGTGCACACATTGTATCCCATTTGACATGAATAGGACTGCCTGCATGGGGATGAATTGAACACCTGTGCATCCCCGTTTGGTTAAACGCAGCTCTTCCATGGGTGTACACCTTAGTATGCCCCATGTGAATGAGGCCTTAGTAGCAATTTACCAGAAATTGTGTAAGTTATGTTGTGTTTGTGTGCTCTAGAAATGAAAATAGCGATTTGATGAACATTTGTGCAACTATTGCGCACCTAACAAATCAGTAGCACATTTATTTTCTTCTACAGGTCATGTGCTTTCAGAAAATATATGGTTTGGTGGATCTTTTCCAAACTCTGAAAGCTGTAAGTGAAAAATGGTAACCTCCAGATTTTTACTCTGAGTAAATTGTTATTATTACAGATTTCACCATTTCTCAAAAAGGCGCAATTTAAAGTGTACAAATATTTGCGATGTACTAACTCAATACAGTTTTAGCTTTTATATTTAGTAGGAATTTAGCAGATATGTTGTAAATGTTGCCATGTATGTATCCATTAATAATGATTTTAGTGTATTTTTGTGAAAATAGTGATTTGATGAACATTTGCGCTAATATTGCAGAGACTAAAAAATCATTAGCACCTTCCTTCTATTCTAAAGGTCATGTGCTTTCAGAAAATGTATGGCTTGGGGGGTCTTCTAAAAACTCTGAAAACTGTAAGCAAAAAATGGTAACCATTTTACAGTGAATTATTATTTAGTTTTGCGCACCTTCAGATTTCACCATTTTCACAAAAAGACGCGATTTAAAAAATGAAAATATTTGTTATGTATTAACATTATACAGTTTTAGATTTTAATTAGTGGGAATTTAGCAGGAATTTTGTACATTTCGCCATGTATAACATGTTTGTTATTTTTGTTTTTATTACAACCTTTAGAATCACTTTAAGGAAGAGGGAAACCTTGCCGTGTTGATGATACTGAGCATGTGCAGAGTGCCGTGTAGTGGGTGTAACTACATTGCACTGAATGTTTGCCATGACTCAGTTACATAGAGTGTGAGCCTACTTGCAGTATACACCGCACACAGAAGCTGCAGTCCTTGTACCCACAAAATACGTCTTACAGGATGTTTAAACCTAAGAACATAAATGTAATATATTGCAGATTACCAGTCCTTGGATGTGATGGCTGTATTAGTGTTCTTTTTTATAACTATGTTCCATTTCTGGAAGTGCTTGTTGATCCTGCCAGAAAATTTAGTGTCCTTGTAACTTCCTGTGCACTGAATTGCTATATTAAATAAGCGTGTTATCGGCAGAATTACCAGGTGACATAAAAAAATATCCTGAAAAAAGAAAAACAACGCAGCCTCCAAATCTAAGGATCGATAAACTGGATTGAAGTAGTTGGTGACTTCTTAGCAAATCATAAACGGCTCAGACAATAAACACCTTGGTGTAATGTACAGTGAAGCTTACAGAGTAGTGAGGTTAGGACTATGTAATGTACAACACATTGTGTAGGGTGCAGGGGTCAGGACTGTGTAATGTACAACACATTGTGTAGGGTGCAGGGGTCAGGGCTGTGTAATGTATTATACATTGTGTAGGGTGCAGGAGTCAGAACTATGTCATGTACAACACATTGTGTAGGGTGCAGGAGTCAGAACTATGTCATGTACAACACATTGTGTAGGGTGCAGGGGTCAGAACTATGTCATGTACAACACATTGTGTAGGGTGCAGGGGTCAGGACTGTGTAATGTACAACACATTGTGTAGGGTGCAGGGGTCAGGACTATGTAATGTAAAACACATTGTGTAGGGTGCAGGGGTCAGGACTGTGTAATATACAACACATTGTGTAGGGTGCAGGGGTCAGGACTATGTAATGTACAACACATTGTGTAGGGTGCAGGGGTCAGAACTATGTAATATACAACACATTGTGTAGGGTGCAGGGGTCAGGACTATGTAATATACAACACATTGTGTAGGGTGCAGGGGTCAGGACTGTGTAATGTACAACACATTGTGTAGGGTGCAGGGGCCAGGACTATGTAATATACAACACATTGTGTAGGGTGCAGGGGTCAGGACTATGTAATATACAACACATTGTGTAGGGTGCAGGGGTCAGGACTATGTCATGTACAACACATTGTGTAGGGTGCAGGGGTCAGGACTATGTAATATACAACACATTGTGTAGGGTGCAGGGGTCAGAACTATGTAATGTACAACACATTGTGTAGGGTGAAGGGCCAGGACTATGTAATGTACAACACATTGTGTAAGGTGCAGGGGTCAGGGCTATGTAATGTACAACACATTGTGTAGGGTGCAGGGGTCAGGACTATGTAATGTACAACACATTGTGTAGGGTGCAGGGGTCAGGGCTATGTAATGTACAACACATTGTGTAAGGTGCAGGGGTCAGGGCTATGTGACATAGTGACCACTACATTACTGGTCAGTGGGAGGTGAAAAATGTCCTAGGTGTTATTGGGAAAATACCTTGGTGAGGAAAAAATACTCTGGCGTTGTTTGGAAAAAAGATTCCTCAAGGTAAATGGTAGGGAAAATTCCTCAGTATTGGTGGTCATTTGGAGGAGAAAAAAATCCCTCACATTGGTGGTCAGTGGCAGAAGACAATCATGAATTGTTGGCCAGCTTGGTCCGGCAGCCACCTATTCTCTTCCATGGTGGAGAACTGTAGAGGCGGCCTAATTACTTTTATGATGATGAGGCCAGATAGTCAGATTGTAGATTTAAAGAAGATTGTAGAATCAGATTGTGGGGAGAAATTTAGTTTATACTATTATAGTTCTATAAATAAATGATTGATTGATTGAATGATTTAATTATTTGATTCTGCATTTGTATAACAGAGCACTCAGGGCACCCATAGGACATTGTACATGGGGGATGGAGCAATGTTAGTGTGCTCTAGACCTGATGTCCTTTAACCTTCTCCTAGGACCACCCTGTACACCGAGGCCCCTTGGTGCTTTCTTGACATAACTTCTTTATCCCATCTTGCGGAAGTAATGGAAGATTATCACACCATCCTTTCTCTTCAGGGGTGTATTCTCAGAAATTCTGGCTTATGATAGGTAGCCAAAATGGCCAATCTGAAACTGGCAACACAGGGAACATGGATCCCTCATAGGAAGGTCCAGCAGGGATTGATACATGGCCAACAGTGTCTGGAATTATGACCTGTGGATTATTATACATAAAATCAGCAGGGAGATAACATGCTATTGGATATATTGTCCAAGATTAAATACAATTTCATTGTCCATAAAAAATGACCCCCACAACCCCCACCCTCCATGGTTGTCCAGGATTTCACGTTTTGGGGATTCTAAGAACTCTAGAAGATAAATGAGGTATGGGAAGGCTTTCCATCCTCATGTATGCATTATTACAGGTCCTCTTTAAATGGCTCAGCTCTCTTGTACAATAATTATATATTCATGTATTTGATATTATTTGTTATTACTCTGCTTATAATAAAGATGATTGTTAAGTGTCAGATTTGTGTCCTGTCTCTGTGATGAATTGTATGGCTGAAAAAGAACACAATGACCAAAAACTCATTTTAGTCCACCTGTAAAACTTACAGCGGGCTGTGTGTTAGGATAGTCATGGGGAAAATCCAACTCTAAAAGAATAAACACTTCTGCTCAGTTCTCATTGCTGTCCCATTGGAGAGATTTCACCTCATTTCCTGTGTGACAGCAGGTGCCTGAGGATCGCCCTATCTGGATTAAATTGTTAAGATCAGATATGATCCAATATCACCTCGTGATTCTTCCAGAATAAAAATAAAACAGTGTATCATATAACCCAAACAAAGCTCAAACATTGCTTGGTCGGACTCGTGTGTCTTTTCATCCTGACTTCGTACTGTAACTATGTCAAGACAAAAAAATGACCGATCTTTCATGGGAGAAAAAAGTTACATACTTAAGCGAAAAACTATTGCAGTGAGCTGCATTCCAATGAGGCAAGGCCTAGAGGAGAAAGAACGCTCTGGAAGGTTTGCTCCAAACATTTATCACATTCGCTCAACTCCACTACTGAACAAATTCCTCATTGATTGGCTGGAGTGGATAAATATCATGATTCGGATATTGTTCCATTCCACACTAACAAATGGAGACAACTCTACATCAGCAGGCAAATGGAATGAGCTGAGGAAAAACCTACAGAGCACAGAAAAGGAAAACAAAGCTCAGACTTGCTACAGACTTACTGGAAAAGGAAACACAGAATGTAATTACAGACACTCCAGCTTAGGGCAGGGTCCCTACACTTTCCCCCTACTTAAAATGGGCTTTGTCTTCATAGGCCAAGCCAAAATATACTCACAGTCCTGAAAATTGGATATCTTGCCTAAAATGTATAGGAAAAGTATAACTGAGCGGAAAAACAAACAGATTGGTTTTTACAACCTCACATGTGAAATCTTGCATGAAATGAGCAGAACACACCTGGGTTTGGTTTCATCAAGGTTCACCAAACATGACTAAAGTTCAGGTGCCGAATGGGAAGAGAAAATTATAAAAATAAAACAGTTCTGAATAATTTCTCAGGTAATAGGCAAGAGATTTTTCTTTTACACAAGAATGTCACTTTAATTAGAAATTCTTCACAGAATCCATGGGTATACATGGAATTACATCCCAAAACACTTTTTGCTACTTCTCCTGAGTATTGGGATTCCACATGTGTGAGACTTTTGGCAGCCTAGCCACTTACAGGGGTCCAATATCCAATGATCACCTTCAAGTTTTCAAAGGGCGTAACTTGGGCATTTGATTTTCTGACTACCAATCAGAGTTTTGAAAGTCCTAAAATGCTAGGGTGGTACAAACACCCCCCAAATTACCCCATAGTACACACCCCAAGGTATTTGCTTATTATTATTTGCCACAGTTTTTTTAAAAAATGAAAAAAAAAATCACACAAAGTTGTCACTTTACTGAGATATGTATCACATAAGTCATAGGTATACATGGCATTACACTCCAAAAGCCATTATGATACTTCTTCTGAGTATGGGGATACCACATTTTTTTGACTTTTTGGGAGTCTGGCTGTATACAGGGGCCCAAAATCTCAAATGAGCACCTTCAGTCTTTCAAAGGGTGTAACTTGTGCATTTGATCTCCTGACCAACTATTAAAGTTTCAGAAGCCCTAAAATGCCAGGAGAGTAAAAATAACTCCCAAATGACTCCTTTTTGGAAAGTAGACACTCCAAGGTATTTGATGAAAGGCAAGTTGAATCTTTGGAGGATCTTATTTTTTGCCACAGGTTTTTGGAAAATGAATAAAGAATGCTCCTTGAAACACTGAAGGTGGTCATTGGATTTTGGGGCCTATACTTGGCTAGGCTGCCAAAAAAGCCTCTCATATGTGGTATCCCCATACCTGGGAGAAGTAGCAGAATGTGTTTTGAGGTGTAATTCCACATATACCCATGGCATGTGTGAGAAATATCAAATTAAAGTGACAATTTTGTGTAAAGAAAAGAAAAAACTTTTTTCAGTCACATTCCAAAAAGTTGTTGTAAAAAATAAAATTTTTGATAGACTCAACATGCCTCTCAGCAAATACCTTATGGTGTTTACTTTCCAAAAAGGGGTCATATGGTGGGCATTTGTACTGCCCTGGCATTTTAGCACCTTAAGAAATGTGATAGGTAGTAAGAAAGTCAGAGCTGATTAATATACACTCATTGGGATTTTTTTTACCAAATACATGTAGCAGAAGATATTTTGGCCTAAATTTTTGAAGAAATGTGATTATTTTGGATACGTTTTATAACAGAAAGTGGCAAATATTTTTTTTTTAAATGTTCAGTCTTTAAAAAACTTCACTGGTGATCAAATAGCCCCACGTGTGGGAACATGCACATATACTGCAGGCATAATATATTAAAGTGTGTTGCACCTAACCGCACAGTAGTAGTGTGGTGCCATGCGTTTTGGTGGCTGTGAATGTATCTGTGTTTACTAGACGTGTGGAGGTGCAAATAAGTATTCACGGTGCCTGCGCACATCTGCAAAGGGCATTGTGTTTCTTTGCTGTGTAGGAAAATGCGTGCTCTTGCATGCGTTTCTGTACCACAAATGGTGTGAACAAGTCCTAAGGGCCGGTTCACACTATAGAAACAGTCTAGATGTGTTCTGGATGCGTTTTTGCATGCACGTTTTTTTATGCGATTTTAGCACGTTCCGGTGCATTTTTGATGCGTTTCTGACATGTTCCAGTTCATTTTACCCCTCTTTATATTCAATTTAATTAGGGACATGGATGTTCCAGTGCATTTTTGGAGCATTTTTGATGCATTTTACCATGTTCCAGTACAGTTCTGTGCAGAAAAAAATGCAACATGTCCTACTTTTTTTCTGCAACCGGAACGCACCGGCACTGCATGCACTGATGTGAACTATGACATTGACCAACAAAAAACCTACTTTCTGTGCATTTTGGATGCAGAAAAAAAGCAACTGAAATACATGGAGAGTGAACTGGCCCTGAGGGCTGGTTCACACTATGGAAACACAGTCCATATTAATTCCAGATGCGTTTTTGAATGCACATTTTTGGAGCTTTCCGGCGCATTTTTATGCATTCCAGTTCATTTTTTCCCATCTCTTTTTCTTCAATTTAAATAAGGGCATGTGCATTCCAGTGCATTTTTGGTGCATTCCAGTGCGTTCCGGTGCATTTTATCACTTTCCAGTACAGTTATATGCAGAAAAAAATGCAGCATGTCCTACTTTTTTCTGCAACCGGAATGCACCGGAATTGCATGCACTGATGTGAACTATGACATTGACAAACATATAACCTTCTCTCTGTGCATTTTGGATGCAGAAAAAAAGCAACTGAAACACATGTAATGTTAACTGGCCCTAAGGGTTGGTTCACACTATAGAGATGCAGTCCAGATGTGTCCCAGATGCACGTTTTTGGCACATTCTGGTGCATATTTTAAACCATTCTGGTGCGTTTTTATGCATTCCTGTTCATTTTCTCCCCCTTTTTTTTTTCAATTTAAATAGGGACATGTGCACTCCAGTGCATTTTTGGTGTGTTCCAGTGTGTACAGGTGTGTTTTTGGTGCTTTTTTTCCGCGTTCCAGTACAGTTCTGTGCAGAAAAAACGCAGCATGTTCTACTTATTTTTCTATGATCGGAACACACTGGAACTGCCAGCACTGATGTGAACTATGACATTGACAACCATATTACCTACTTTCTGTGCATTTTGGATGCAGAAAAAACACAACTGAAACACATGTAGTGTGAACTGGCCCTAAAGGTTATTATAGGTCTCACTAACCGTTCTGTATCTGCCACCCCTCTCTGCCAATCCCTCCACTGGCCTCCACCCCTCTCTGCCAATCCCTCCACTGGCCTCCATCCCTCTCTGCCAATCCCTCCAATGGCCTTCACCTCTCTCTGCCAATCCCTCCACTGGCCTCCACCCCTATCTGCCAATCCCTCCACTGGCCTTCACCCCTCTCTGCCAATCCCTCCACTGGCCTTCACCCCTCTCTGCCAATCCCTCCACTGGCCTTCACCCCTCTCTGCCAATCCCTCCACTTGCCTTCACCCCTCTCTGCCAATCCCTCCACAGCCTTCACCCCTCTCTGCCAATCCCTCCACTGGCCTCCACCTCTCTCTGCCAATCCCTCCACTGGCCTCCACCCCTCTCTGCCAATCCCTCCACTGGCCTCCACCCCTCTCTGCCAATCCCTCCACTGGCCTCCACCCCTCTCTGCCAATCCCTCCACTGGCCTCCACCTCTCTCTGCCAATCCCTCCACTGGCCTCCACCCCTCTCTGCCAATCCCTCCACTGGCCTCCACCCCTCTCTGCCAATCCCTCCACTGGCCTCCACCCCTCTCTGCCAATCCCTCCACTGGCCTCCATTCAGTGTCCTCCATCCCTCTCTGCCAATCCCTCTACTGGCCTCCACATCTCTCTGCCAATCCCTCCACTGGCCTTCACCCCTCTCTGCCAATCCCTCCATTGTCCTTCACCCCTCTGCCAATCCCTCCACTGGCCTTCACCCCTCTCTGCCAATCCCTCCACTGGCCTTCACCCCTCTCTGCCAATCCCTCCACTGTCCTTCACCCCTCTCTGCCAATCCCTCCACTGGCTCCCAGTTGCCCAACAGATAAAATTCAAAACACTAACTATGACATATAAAGCCATCCACAACACTGCCCCAATTTACATAACTGATCTTATCGCTAAATATCACCCAAACCGTATGCTCCGCTCCTCTCAAGACCTCTTACTCTCTAGCTCCCTTATCTCCTCCTCCCATGCTTGTCTCCAAGACTTCTCTAGGGCATCACCCATCCTCTGGAACTCCCTACCCCAATCTATCAGACTATCACCTACTCTACTTGCCTTTAGGTGATCACTGAAAACCTATATCTTCAGGGAAGCCTATCCCTCCCTCTGCTAATTCTGGAATACTCTACTCTTCCAACCACTCCACTCCCCACAGTGACTACCTACTGTACCACTCACCCCGCCCTCCTAGATTGTAAGCTCCAAGGATCAGGCCCTCAAATCCCTTGTGTATTGAACTATATTGTTACTGTATTGTCTCCCCCTTATATTGTAAAGCGCCAAGCAAACCGTTGGTGCTATATAAATCCTGTATAATAATAATAGGTCAGGGAACGGGACTGACCAGGAATTGTGAATTCAAACAGACTAGTGGTGAGATACAATCAGGAATTGTATAATAATGTGAGATCTGAGCTGGAGGTGATAGGAAATGAGACACATTAACTAGATATAAAAATAAATAGTCCAATAAAAAGAGTTGGGCGGTGATATATAGATTTGCAGATGGAACAGGTGATGACAGTGTGGGGAGGGGGTGAAGTCGTAGGAGAGAGGTTGGTAGCAGTGAACAAAAAGGGATCAGCAGTCTGGGGGAGCGAGACAAAGTTGCAATCAAATGTAAACAGAAGGAAACTTGAAAGTGTCAAACCTGTGAAGCGGAGCTCCTCCAACATCACAATACTGAGCCGCTGTGCGATAGGATGACAGGAGGCTAACAATGCAATTTAGCAGCTGCAGGTGGGATTTTCAGCTGTCCGGGCCCCCCTCTAAAGGAGGGCCAGGGGTACCCCCTTAGGAGGGCCAGGGGTACCTCCTTATCAGTGGCCATGTGTGCGAGACTTACATACATGTTTGTATTTGCACATGAGCAATTTCAATTTTTATTATTAATATTTATTTTGTTTAAAGCTTGTGACGAACCGTCCCTTTGTGTTCACATTTTTCCCTTTCTGTTCCAGTTGTATCCCCTTGGTAAGTGGTCTTCCCGCTCTCCCCTTGGTAAGTGGTCTTCCCGTTCTCCCCTTGGTAAGTGATCTTCCCGTTCTCCCCTTGGTAAGTGGTCTTCCCGTTCTCCCCTTGGTAAGCGGTCTTCCCGTTCTCCCCTTGGTAAGTGGTCTTCCCGTTCTCCCCTTGGTAAGTGGTCTTCCCGTTCTCCCCTTGGTAAGTGGTCTTCCCGTTCTCCCCTTGGTAAGTGGTCTTCCCGTTCTCCCCTTGGTAAAGCTGTATATGTTAAGCAGCTGTTATGTAGACAGACATTCTGCACTGTTTGTTTAGGGGAATGGGGACTTGTAGTCTTTCACTTCTATAGAGTTCATACTGTATTGTTGTGTTGTAGGGTTTTGTTGTGGGTGGGGAAAACCCAGTGCCAGACTGTCTGGTGGGGGTTGGGATGAAGCTGTATATACTGTTCAATAAAAATTGGTTCATTTCACTCTACATGAAGTTCCGACTCGTGGTTTGGGATATCAGGGAAGGATTGTCTTTGAGCTCTAATACCTGCCTTGACAGAGCGCTGGAAGACTTGCCGGAAAAGGGGACCATTGGCTGAGACGCATCGCTCTGCACGAGGAAGCCCAGGTGGAACAGTTCCGCCACAATTGGTTGGCAGCGGTGGGATCTTTCCTCATTGCGGAGAAAGTCAAAGCCACCAACTGGGACTGCTCAGCTATATGGGACCTCTGGAAGCCAGTTCTCCAAAGCCTGCTTGTCGCTCGGGAAGATATCGCTGGCTCCAGACCTCCTGTGTGACTTTAAACGGGTAAGCTGTAAAGGTTTTTAAAGTGTCACCAATGAAGATTTTTAGGTACTGAAGTTTTGCGCCATTCCACAGACGTATACAATTTTAAAGCGTGACATATTAGATGTCTATTTACTCAACATAACATTCTCTTTAATATCTTACCAAAACATGTGCATTATATTTATTAGAGATGAGCGAAGAATTGAAAAATTTGATTCGGCTGATTCGGCGAATTCCAGTATGAAATTCGATTCGATGCGAATTTCTCCGCTACGAAGATGACTTATAAAAAGGGTTTCTAGGCTTCAGAGAGCCTTTAAATTAGTGCAGAACACTGTACCTTTAATTTAAATGCCCTTGGAGATGAGGAAGGAGAAGGAGAAGAAGGAGAAGGATGAGAAGAAGGAGAAGGATGAGAAGAAGGAGAAGGATGAGAAGAAGGAGAAGGATGAGAAGAAGGAGAAGGATGAGAAGAAGGAGAAGGATGAGAAGAAGGAGAAGGATGAGAAGAAGGAGAAGGATGAGAAGAAGGAGAAGGAGAAGGATGAGAAGAAGGAGAAGGAGAAGGATGAGGAGAAGGAGAAGGATGAGAAGAAGGAGAAGAATGAGAAGAAGGAGAAGAATGAGAAGAAGGAGAAGAATGAGAAGAAGGAGAAGAAGGAGAAGGAGAAGGATGAGAAGGAGAAGGATGAGAAGGAGAAGAAGGAGAAGGATGAGAAGAAGGAGAAGGATGAGAAGAAGGAGAAGGATGAGAAGAAGGAGAAGGATGAGAAGAAGGAGAAGAATGAGAAGAAGGAGAAGAATGAGAAGAAGGAGAAGGAGAAGGATGAGGAGAAGGAGAAGGATGAGAAGAAGGAGAAGGAGAAGGATGAGAAGGAGAAGGATGAGAAGGAGGAGAAGGATGAGAAGAAGGAGAAGGAGAAGGATGAGAAGAAGGAGAAGGAGAAGGATGAGAAGAAGGAGAAGGATGAGAAGAAGGAGAAGGAGAAGGATGAGAAGATGGAGAAGGAGAAGGATGAGAAGAAGGAGAAGGATGAGAAGAAGGAGAAGGAGAAGGATGAGAAGAAGGAGAAGGATGAGAAGAAGGAGAAGGAGAAGGATGAGAAGAAGGAGAAGGATGAGAAGAAGGAGAAGGATGAGAAGAAGGAGAAGGAGAAGCAGAAGGAGAAGGATGAGAAGAAGGAAAAGGAGAAGGATGAGAAGATGGAGAAGGATGAGAAGAAGAAGAAGGATGAGAAGAAGGAGAAGGAGAAGGATGAGAAGAAGGAGAAGGATGAGGAGAAGGAGAAGGATGAGAAGAAGGAGAAGGAGAAGGATGAGAAGAAGGAGAAGGAGAAGGATGAGAAGAAGGAGAAGGAGAAGGATGAGAAGATGGAGAAGGAGAAGGATGAGAAGTAGGAGAAGGAGAAAGATGAGGAGAAGGATGAGAAGAAGGAGAAGGATGAGAAGAAGGAGAAGGATGAGAACAAGGAGAAGGATGAGAAGAAGGAGAAGGAGAAGGAGAAGCAGAAGGAGAAGGATGAGAAGAAGGAAAAGGAGAAGGATGAGAAGATGGAGAAGGAGAAGGATGAGAAGAAGAAGGATGAGAAGAAGGAGAAGGAGAAGGATGAGAAGAAGGAGAAGGATGAGAAGAAGGATGAGAAGAAGGAGAAGGATGAGAAGAAGGAGAAGGAGGAGAAGAAGGAGAAGGATGAGAAGAAGGAGAAGGATGAGAAGAAGGAGAAGGAGAAGGATGAGAAGAAGGAGAAGGATGAGAAGAAGGAGAAGGAGAAGGATGAGAAGAAGGAGAAGGATGAGAAGAAGGAGAAGGATGAGGAGAAGGAGAAGGATGAGAAGAAGGAGAAGGATGAGAAGAAGGAGAAGGAGAAGGATGAGAAGATGGAGAAGGAGAAGGATGAGAAGAAGGAGAAGGAGAAGGATGAGAAGAAGGAGAAGGAGAAGGATGAGAAGAAGGAGAAGGAGAAGGATGAGGAGAAGGAGAAGGAGAAGGATGAGGAGAAGGATGAGAAGAAGGAGAAGGATGAGAAGAAGGAGAAGGATGAGAAGAAGGAGAAGGATGAGAAGAAGGAGAAGGATGAGAAGAAGGAGAAGGATGAGAAGAAGGAGAAGGAGAAGGAGAAGCAGAAGGAGAAGGATGAGAAGAAGGAAAAGGAGAAGGATGAGAAGATGGAGAAGGAGAAGGATGAGAAGAAGAAGGATGAGAAGAAGGAGAAGGATGAGAAGAAGGAGAAGGATGAGAAGAAGGAGAAGGATGAGAAGAAGGATGAGAAGAAGGATGAGAAGAAGGAGAAGGAGAAGGATGAGAAGAAGGAGAAGGATGAGAAGAAGGAGAAGGATGAGAAGAAGGATGAGAAGAAGGATGAGAAGAAGGATGAGAAGAAGGACAGTTCTGTGACAGTTTCTGTCTATTTCTGACAGTTCTGGGACATTCACTCCATACAGCGGTTTCAACCGCTGTATGGAGGGAATGTCATAGAACTGTCAGAAATAGACTATTTATGACAGTTCTGGGACATTCCTTCCATACAGCGGTTGAAACATTGTATCTATTTGTTTCCATAAATGGATCCATTTATGGAAACAAATAGATACAATGTTTCAACCGCTGTATGGAAGGACAGTCCCAGAACTGTCATTAATAGTCTATTTCTGACAGTTCTATGACATTCCCTCCATACAGCGGTTGAAACCACTGTATGGAGTGAATGTCCCAGAACTGTCAGAAATAGTCTATTTCTGACAGTTCTGGGACATTCACTCCATACAGCGGTTGAAACATTGTATCTATTTTTTTCCATAAATGACATTCTGCAGATACTCTTAGAGGAGCGCTGCAGATACACTTTTTGCCGGCTTGGAATTATTCTTATTTTCATCCTACTTCTTCTTCTTCTTCTTATGAGGATGAGGATGAAGAATAAGAAGTAGGATGAAAATAAGATTAATTCCAAGCCGGCAAAAAGTGTATCTGCAGAGCTCCTCTAAGTGTATCTGCAGAATAGAGGAACTCTGCACATACACTTTTTGCCGGCTTGGAATTATTCTTATTTTCATCCTACTTCTTCTTCTTCTTCTTCTTCTTCTTCTTCATCCTCATCCTCTTCTTCTTCTTCTGAGGATGAGGATGAAGAAGTAGAAGAAGAAGAAGAAGTAGGATGAAAATAAGAATTCCAAACCGGCAAAAAGTGTATGTGCAGAGTTCCTCTATTTCTGACAGTTCTCTGACAGCTTCTTCACATGTACAGCGGTTGAAACATCTGTATCCTAAATGGAAACTAATAGATACAAATTGTATACTGTATACTTCAGCAGAAATGGATTTCAGCCACTTCAGATGTCTTCAGCTTCTTCAATCAGTTTTCAGTCAGGTTCTTCTTTTTTTCTCAGTGAGGTTTTCAGTGAGGGTTTTTCAATGAGTTTTTTTTTTTTTTTTTTATGAGGTGCATGGCTTTTTATACCATCTAAACTATTGTTCTAAGAGACCCTCCCAACAGGCTTTTGATTGGCCGGTCGAGAAGTGTATGTACCTAAGCTATCTCTCACCTGTTCGCCAGATGGCAGTCATGTACCATAGAACAATTTGAGTATTGATGATGACTCACACCTCGGGTGGAATTCAAGGTGATTTCAGGTATTAAATATACATCTCATCCAAATATATATTTGATTATACCTATAATGTTCTGGATAGGACTATTAAAGATATATGTATATTCAGTTATTCATTTCCCTGAGATACAAACTTGTGTGAAAGCATTTGTTTTCTGATACAACATACAACTCACAATATATCTTACTTTTCCTCATCTCAATACTCAAGTTAGTGATATACAATCCCCATTCTGCTGAATATATTGTTGTGTGTGAAACATACTCTTTATAATATCCCATTGATAATATGCTTTTTGATAATATCTCTGTGGGTAGATATATCCAGTTCTTAGCCTTATATGTCCTAAGTTTAACCTTTTTGTTTTAGAACAAAAATTCCCATGAGTAGGAAAGACCCTCTGTTTACCTGTCCATTGTGTAGGAGTTAGGGTAAACAACCAGTTATACTTGTAACCTTAGTGGATAATAGTATATTGTGACAGTTCGAGAAGTTTGTTTGTTCATCGGGTGAACCTTTAGCCAGTTAGGTTTCCGTCTCATCATTGTCTTTTGGTTAGGTGTGATGACTCAATGTTTAAAGGTCTAACGTCTTATTTGACTGTCTGATTAACTTTTGTATATGCATTTTCCCCAACCTCAATATACAAACAGTATTTGTTGATATATGTATCTTTTAGTTAGTCTCATAGTCGCCAATTTAAACCTCAGAATTGTCGGTCTTAGACCACCTGTGGATAGTCAAACAGTCTATTGTCTCTGGGAAAAGTTCCCTTCACCCATTATTTGCATGTCTTCACTAGAGGGTCCTTTGAATCTCAATAAAGAAAATGTAACTCTTAACAGGCGGCTAGGCTGGTCTGCTGCTGAAATAAAGTTATGTTTTGATCAATAACTTCAAAAGGCACAACAGCCCCCATTGGCTGGATTGGGCCGCTTACCGGGAGTTTCTTTCCTTTGGAGGACGGGGTGGTGCTGGAGGGGCAGAGGGGTATGTGCTCCTTGATTGAGTGAACACAAAATATATGGTAATAAGGATGGTGAGAACATTGTGTACGGATAATCTCATGTAATGATGTTCTTTCCTGTGCCGTGTTCTTTGGAATATTGTGGTTTCCTGATGAAGGAACGAGATAAACATGTTGAACCCACCACTCAGAGTAACACTCACTACACATGCTGAAGGCACCATGAATCTGTATACAAAGAAATACTTTTTTTTGTTGTTGTTTAATAACTGCTTTGAGCGACATGTGTCATGTGATGAGATTTACCAGGATTATCGACACTCACAGAGCATTTGAAATCATGGGCAGAATCATAGTGATCCTGCTCACAACTGAACACATCCTAGCAGGAATGGGGCCTAAGAATAACACACACAAAGCTTTAGACAAATCCTTGAAAAAAAGGCTAACAATGTTTTGTGTGTGTGTGTGCGTGCGTGCATGGGTGTGCGTGCGAGCGTGGGTGCGCGTGTGTGTGTGCCGCCCCCTATTAACATCTATACGAGACCCATATCTGGGATAAGGCTTTGTTACAGATTAACCACGATTATCCCCTTCATAACCAAGACACTTTTTGCTATTCAGTAGAGATGAGCGAATCGAAGTAGGCGAAGTGGAATTTGTTTCGAATATTGGAAAAATTTCGATTTGCGCCGAATCCGAAAATTAGCATACTTCGGATGCGCGAATCAAAATTTTTCCTAAAATGGCGGCGACATGTGCGGCGACGGAGCGGGGATGTCTGGGAAGGCACGCAGACAAGGCATGCTGACCCATAATGCATTCATTAATGACATGTGATCACATTAGCCAATCAGCAGCCAGCCAGCCAGCACTGTGTAATGGTCGAGCTATAAATGGCGGCCATTTTAGAATTCTCCATTTGCCTCCAGTCATTCAAGAGAGGCAGACCGCTCTGTATTAGGGACAGTGTTAGGGCCACAGAAACGTTACTTAGGGACAGAGAAACGTTACTTAGGGCCACAGAAACGTTACTTAGGGACAGAGAAACGTTACTTAGGGCCACAGAAACGTTACTTAGGGACAGAGAAACGTTACTTAGGGCCACAGAAACGTTACTTAGGGACAGAGAATCGTTACTTAGGGCCACAGAAACATTACTTAGGGCCACAGAATCGTTACTTAGGGCCACAGAAACGTTACTTAGGGCCACAGAAACGTTACTCAGGGACACAGAATTGTTACTGAGGGCCACAGAACCGTTACTTAGGGCCACAGAAACGTTACTTAGGGCCACAGAATTGTTACTCAGGGACAGACACATAATTGTTACTGAGGGACACAGAATTGTTACTGAGGGCCACAGAACCGTTACTTAGGGCCACAGAAACGTTACTCAGGGACACAGAATTGTTACTGAGGGCCACAGAACCGTTACTTAGGGCCACAGAAACGTTACTTAGGGCCACTGAATTGTTACTCAGGGACAGACACAGAATTGTTACTGAGGGACACAGAATTGTTACTGAGGGCCACAGAACCGTTACTTAGGGCAACAGAAACGTTACTCAGGGACACAGAATTGTTACTGAGGGCCACAGAACCGTTACTTAGGGCCACAGAAACGTTACTTAGGGCCACAGAATTGTTACTCAGGGACAGACACAGAATTGTTACTGAGGGACACAGAATTGTTACTGAGGGCCACAGAACCGTTACTTAGGGCCACAGAAACGTTACTCAGGGACACAGAATTGTTACTGAGGGCCACAGAACCGTTACTTAGGGCCACAGAAACGTTACTCAGGGACAGACACAGAATTGTTACTGAGGGCAACAGAACCGTTACTTAGGGCCACAGAAACGTTACTTAGGGCCACAGAATTGTTACTCAGGGACAGACACAGAATTGTTACTGAGGGCCACAGAACCGTTACTTAGGGCCACAGAAACGTTACTCAGGGACACAGAATTGTTACTGAGGGCCACAGAACCGTTACTTAGGGCCACAGAAACGTTACTTAGGGACACAGAATTGTTACTCAGGGACAGACACAGAATTGTTACTCCGGGACACAGAATTGTTACTGAGGGCCACAGAACCGTTACTTAGGGCCACAGAATTGTTACTCAGGGACAGACACAGAATTGTTACTCAGGGACACAGAATTGTTACTGAGGGACACAGAACCGTTACTTAGGGCCACAGAAACGTTACTCAGGGACACAGAATTGTTACTGAGGGCCACAGAACCGTTACTTAGGGCCACAGAAACGTTACTTAGGGACACAGAATTGTTACTCAGGGACAGACACAGAATTGTTACTGAGGGACACAGAATTGTTACTGAGGGCCACAGAACCGTTTCTTAGGGCCACAGAATTGTTACTCAGGGACACAGAATTGTTACTGAGGGCCACAGAACTGTTACTTAGGGCCACAGAATTGTTACTCGGACAGACACAGAATTGTTACTCAGGGACACAGAATTGTTACTGAGGGCCACAGAACCGTTACTTAGGACCACAGAAACGTTACTCAGGGACACATAATTGTTACTGAGGGCCACAGAACCGTTACTTAGGGCGACAGAAACGTTACTTAGGGCCACAGAATTGTTACTCAGGGACAGACACAGAATTGTTACTGAGGGCCACAGAATTGTTACTGAGGGCCACAGAACCGTTACTTAGGGCCACAGAAACGTTACTCAGGGACACAGAATTGTTACTGAGGGCCACAGAACCGTTACTTAGGGCCACAGAAACGTTACTTAGGGCCAAATAATTGTTACTCAGGGACAGACACAGAATTGTTACTGAGGGACACAGAATTGTTACTGAGGGCCACAGAACCGTTACTTAGGGCCACAGAAACGTTACTCAGGGACACAGAATTGTTACTGAGGGCCACAGAACCGTTACTTAGGGCCACATAAACGTTACTTAGGGCCACAGAATTGTTACTCAGGGACAGACACAGAATTGTTACTGAGGGACACAGAATTGTTACTGAGGGCCACAGAACCGTTACTTAGGGCCACAGAAACGTTACTCAGGGACACAGAATTGTTACTGAGGGCCACAGAACCATTACTTAGGGCCACAGAAACGTTACTTAGGGACACAGAATTGTTCCTCAGGGACAGACACAGAATTGTTACTCCGGGACACAGAATTGTTACTGAGGGCCACAGAACCGTTACTTAGGGCCACAGAAACGTTACTCAGGGACACAGAACTGTTACTGAGGGCCACAGAACCGTTACTTAGGGCCACAGAAACGTTACTTAGGGCCACAGAATTGTTACTCAGGGACAGACACAGAATTGTTACTCCGGGACACAGAATTGTTACTGAGGGCCACAGAACTGTTACTTAGGGACACAGAATTGTTACTCAGGGACAGACACAGAATTGTTACTCAGGGACACAGAATTGTTACTCAGGGACACAGTATCGTTGAATTAAAGAGTATGTCAGACAACATGCAGAGGAGTGGCAGAGGAGGCAATGTTTTAGGAGCGAGCAGACGTGGCAGCAGAGGAAGGGGTCGAGGCAGCACTAGTCGCAGCCAGAGGCCAGTGCTCCCGGTGTCATCCAGCGGTCGTGTCTCCACTGACAACCCTGCCGTCATCGATTGGTTGGCTCGGTCGTCTTCCTCTTCCCAGGTCACCTCTGACACCTACAGCCAACGGTCGGTGGGTACGTCAGACACAACCGTTAGTTGGCATGGCCCGGGAGCAAGCCCACTGAAATCACGTGTCCTCTACCTGCCCCTGTCCTTTGCTGTTCCCTCACCAAGCGAAGTATCGCATGCTGTGGGCTCAGCCCCACTGTACAGTGAGGAAGAGCTAACAGAGGGCGGTCAGGAATGGGGGGAGACATCCGCCTCTTCAGCAGCCAGGCGAAGAAGTACTGGCGAGAAGAGTGGCTCGGTAGCCGGTCTAGAGACAGGTCTGTCTCCTGACCCAGACGCAGCCGAGGGGGCTAGTAGTGAGGCAGAGACCCTACTTGATGATGATGAGGCTGATCGCACTTGGCAGCCTCGTTGTCATCAGGTAATTTCTTCCGCATCATCAGGAGAAGAGGGTGCCAGCTTGGCAGCGAGCGAAACAGTCGGTGGGTTGCCCAGGAGGCAGCAGGGTCGCATCAGTGTCAGTGGAGCCAAACGGCCACGGAGTAGAGCACTAGCTCCACTGCAGCCTACCACCACGGCCAGTAGTGGTGCCGGTGTGCACGGAGGAAGTAGCAGTCAGCCAGTGAGGAGTAGCGGGGGCAAAGTTTCCTACTCGGCGGTGTGGCAATTTTTCGTCAAGCCGCCCGAGGAAGTAAACGTAGCCGTATGTCGACTATGTGGCCAGAAAGTCAAGCGTGGCCAGGGGGCCCATGTTGGGACTACAGCGTTGCGTCAGCATATGCAGCGTTGCCATTTGGTGGCCTGGGAAAACCGTGATAAAGATACGGCGGTTCTGCCTGACCCAGCCCCCGCTCCATCACCCGCTCCGTTACTTGCTCCGTCACCCGACGTCAATCGCCCTCTATCAGCCAGTCAAGGCTCCAACACCTCTGCTGAGGGGAGTTGTCGCTCGTTGGCATCTTCCGCTCGTTCAGATGCTCCTTCTCCTGCTACTCCTCTTCACGGATTCCGTCAGCAGTCTTTCTTGGAATCTGTTTCCAAGAGACAACAGTTTGCGAGCACACACCCGACGGTGCAAAAGCTGAACGTCCTCCTGTCCAAGTTGCTGGTGCTGCAGTCCCTCCCTTTCCAACTGGTGGACTCAGCACCTTTCCGAGAAATGATGGCTTGTGCCGAGCCGCGGTGGAGAGTGCCAAGCCAGCATTTCTTCGCCAAAAAGGCAGTGCCAGCCCTGCATTCACATGTAGAAGAGATGGTGGGCCAGTCTTTGAGCATGTCGGTCTCTGCCAAAGTGCACGGCAGCGCCGACGTGTGGAGCTGTAACTACGGTCAGGGACAGTACATGTCATTTACGGCACACTGGGTGAACGTGGTGCCTGCACAGCCGCACCAGCAACTTGGACAGGTCACGACGCTTTTGCCTCCACGTTTGCACGTCCTTGGTCCAGCAAACATGTCCGCCTCTACCACCTCTTCTTCCGCCGTGTCCTCAGCCGCCACCCCCGTGCCAAGTCCCATTACCCAACCGGCATATCACATGTGCAGGGCGCAACGGTGTCACGCTGTGCTGCACCTGGTATGCCTTGGCAAACGTAGTCACACAGGGGAGGAACTTCTGAGTGTAATGAACAGAGAAATCGACAGATGGCTGTCTCCGCGTAAACTGAAAATCGGAACCATGTTGACCGACAACGGAAAGAACATGGTGTCTGCTCTGCGTCAAGGAAGGTTGTGCCATGCGCCATGCATGGCTCACGTGTTCAATCTGGTTGTCAAGTGGTTCCTAAAATCCACCATCCCACTGCAAGACATCCTTAAAATGTCACGTAAACTTTGCATGCATTTCAGCCATTCCTACACCGCAAAGCACACCCTCATTGAGCTGCAGCGGCAGAACGGAATTCCACATTATCGCCTGATCTGCGACGTTGCAACAAGGTGGAATTCAACCCTACACATGTTAGACCGCCTTTACGAGCAGCGAAAGGCCATCACCGATTTCATGATGTTACAAGCGGATAAAGGTACTCCCCTGTGTAACTTTGATGTCAGCCATTGGCAGCTCATGCGTGACACCTGCCGCTTGCTCAGGCCCTTTGAGGAGGCCACGCTATTCGTGAGTCGGCAGGACTATGGGATGAACAACGTCATTCCTCTGTTGCACGTCCTGGAACAAATGCTGTTAACAATGGCTGGTCAGGGTGCGGTAGACGTGGCGCACAGATCTCAACGCCACATGACCCCTGTGGGGGCAGGACAGGAAGAAGAGGAGGAGGTAGAGGAGGACATTTGTGCTCAGGAATTATTGAGTGAAATGGGTGGTTTTTCCACTCAGCGGACAGGAGTGGAGGAGCAGGAGCATCTGGTAGAGGAGGAGGAGGAGGAGACAGAGGACCCAGACGCACCGTGGCAGTATGCTGTGGAGATGGAGGCAGGGAGTCCCTCGCATTCCTTGGCGCAAATGGCCCATAGCATGCTCGGTTGCTTGCGTAGCGACAGCCGAATAATAACCATCAGACAGAGGGATGACATTTGGCTGTCCACCTTGTTGGACCCTCGCTACCTTTCCAAAATGGTGGCCTTTTTCACACCTGCTGAGAGGGAGGCCAAAATTACGTACTATAAAAACCACCTATGTAGCCAGTTGGTCTCTGCCTTTCTGCGCCAACGTCCATCCTCAGACACTGTGGGCCCTGTGCGCTCGCGTTCCGCTGCCATGGCAGCAGGGGAGGGGTGGGGTGGTAGGAGCAGTGGCAGCTCCACCAGCAGCGGCTGCCTCAGTCTGCAGTCGATGATGAGTAGCTTTCTTCACCAGCGCAGTGAGGAAACTACTAACCAGCCGCAGCAGCAGCAGCAGCATCAGGTGGACCTGGAGCAGGAGCTCAAACAACAGGCTTGGGCCTACTTGGACAGCACCCTGCCAACCGAGGTAGACAATCCCCTTGACTACTGGGCAACGAAACTTGACCTTTGGCCCCAACTAGCTGAATTTGCCCTTGAAAGGCTGTCATGCCCGGCCAGTAGCGTGGCATCGGAGCGCGTGTTTAGTGCGGCAGGAGGTATTGTAACTCCGCGGAGGACACGACTGTCCACCCAAAGTGTGGAGAGACTCACGTTTGTGAAAATGAATCAGGCGTGGATTAGTCTGGATTTCAAACCACCAGTTCCTGACACAACTGACTAAATCCGCCATGAATCATGCCCCAAACATGTGCCACTTTCAGGTCTCCTCACACACTGCTGGTGTGTTCCATTTTTTGTCATAGGGTGCTGGCAGATTACGGGCCTCCCATAGCTGCTGCCAGGCCCCTAATCTGCCATGGGCCCCTATACCGCCTCCTCATGCTGCTGCCAGGTCCAGAGTCTCTCATGCCATGTGCCACTTTCAGGTCTCCTCACACTGCTGGTGTGTTCAATTTTTTGACATAGGGTGCTGGCAGATTACGGGCCTCCTATATCTGCTGCCAGGCCCCTAATCTGCCATGGGCCCCTATACCGCCTCCTCATGCTGCTGCCAGGTCCACAGTCTCTCATGGGTCCCTGTACGACCTCCCATTGCTGCTGTCTCCATCGCCACACTCTGCCATGTGCCACTTTCAGGTCTCCTCACACTGCTGGTGTGTTACATTTTTTGTCATAGGGTGCTGGCAGATTACGGGCCTCACATAGCTGCTGCCAGGTCCCTAATCTGCCATGGGCCCCTATACCGCCTCCTCATGCTGCTGCCAGGTCCACAGTCTCTCATGGGTCCCTGTACGGCCTCCCATTGCTGCTGTCTCCCATCGCCTCACTCTGCCATGTGCCACTTTCAGGTCTCCTCACACACTGCTGGTGTGTTCAATTTTTTGTCATAGGGTGCTGGCAGATTACGGGCCTCCCATAGCTGCTGCCAGGCCCCTAATCTGCCATGGGCCCCTATACCGCCTCCTCATGCTGCTGCCAAGTCCAGAGTGTGTCATGGTTCCCTGTACGGCCTCCCATTGCTGCTGTCTCCATCGCCACACTCTGCCATGTGCCACTTTCAGGTCTCCTCACACTGCTGGTGTGTTCAATTTTTTGACATAGGGTTCTGGCAGATTACGGGCCTCCCATTGCTGCTGCCAGGCACGTAATCTGCCATGGGCCCCCGTACCGACTCCTCATGCTGTGATTTTGCAACAAGGTGGAATTCAACCCTACATATGTTAGACCGCCTTTACGAACAGCGAAAGGCCATCACAGATTTCCTGATGTTAAAAGCGGATAAAGGTACTCCCTGTGTAACTTAGATGTCAGCCATTGGCAGCTCATGCGTGACACCTGCGCTTGCTCAGGCCCTTTGAGGAGGCCACGCTATTCGTGAGTCGGCAGGACTATGGGATGAACGAGGTCATTCCTCTGTTGCACGTCCTGGAACAAATGCTGTTAACAATGGCTGGTCAGAGTGCGGTAGACGTGGCGCACAGATCTCAACGCCACATGACCCCTGTGGGGGCAGGACAGGAAGAAGAGGAGGAGGTAGAGGAGAACATTGGTGCTCAGGAATTATTGAGTGAAATGGGTGGTTTTTCCACTCAGCGGACAGGAGTGGAGGAGCAGGAGCATCTGGTAGAGGAGGAGGAGGAGGAGACAGAGGACCCAGACGCACCGTGGCAGTATGCTGTGGAGATGGAGACAGGGAGTCCCTCGCATTCCTTGGCACAAATGGCCCATAGCATGCTCGGTTGCTTGCGTAGCGCCAGCCGAATAATAACCATCAGACAGAGGGATGACTTTTGGCTGTCCACCTTGTTGGACCCTCGCTACCGTTCTAAAATGGTGGCCTTTTTCACACCTTTTTTTTTCCATTTTGTCATAGGTTGCTGGCAGATTACAGGCCTCCCATAGGTGCCGCCAGGCCCCAAATCTGCCATGGGCCCCCGTACCGCCTGGTCACGCTGCTGCTGAGCCCACAGTGTGACCTGGGTCCCTGTACCGCCTCCCATTGCTCCCACTCTGCCATGTGCCACTTTGAGGTCTCCTCACACTCCTGAGGTTTTCCATTTTGTCATAGGTTGCTGGCAGATTACGGGCCTCCCATAGGTGCCGCCAGGCCCCAAATCTGCCATGGGCCCCCGTACCGCCTGGTCACGCTGCTGCTGGGCCCACAGTGTGACCTGGGTCCCTGTACGGCCTCCCATTGCTCCCACTTTGCCATGTGCCACTTTGAGGTCTCCTCACACTCCTGCGGTTTTCCATTTTGTCATAGGTTGCTGTCAGATTACAGGCCTCCCATAGGTGCCGCCAGGCCCCAAATCGGCCATGGGCCCCCGTACCGCCTGGTCACGCTGCTGCTGAGCCCACAGTGTGACCTGGGTCCCTGTACGGCCTCCCATTGCTCCCACTCTACCATGTGCCACTTTGAGGTCTCCTCACACTCCTGCGGTTTTCCATTTTGTCATAGGTTGCTGGCAGATTAAAGGCCTCCCATAGGTGCCGCCAGGCCCCAAATCGGCCATGGGCCCCCGTACCGCCTGGTCACGCTGCTGCTGGGCCCACAGTGTGACCTGGGTCCCTGTACGGCCTCCCATTGCTCCCCCTCTACCATGTGCCACTTTGAGGTCTCCTCACACTCCTGCGGTTTTCCATTTTGTCATAGGTTGCTGGCAGATTAAAGGCCTCCCATAGGTGCCGCCAGGCCCCAAATCGGCCATGGGCCCCCGTACCGCCTGGTCACGCTGCTGCTGAGCCCACAGTGTGACCTGGGTCCCTGTACGGCCTCCCATTGCTCCCAGTCTACCATGTGCCACTTTGAGGTCTCCTCACACTCCTGCGGTTTTCCATTTTGTCATAGGTTGCTGGCAGATTAAAGGCCTCCCATAGGTGCCGCCAGGCCCGTAATCTGCCATGGGCCCCTGTACCGCCTCTTCATGCTGCTGCCAGGTCCAGAGTGTGTCATGGGTCCCTGTACGGCCTCCCATTGCTGCTGCCAGGAGGCAGCAGGGTCGCAGCAGTGTCAGTGGAGGCAAACGGCCACGGAGTAGAGCACCAGCTCCACTGCAGCCTACCACCACGGCCAGTAGTGGTGCCGGTGTGCACGGAGGAAGTAGCAGTCAGCCAGTGAGGAGTAGCGGGTGCAAAGTTTCCTACTCGGCGGTGTGGCAATTTTTCGTCAAGCCGCCCGAGGAAGTAAACGTAGCCGTATGTCGACTATGTGGCCAGAAAGTCAAGCGTGGCCGTGGGGCCCATGTTGGGACTACAGCGTTGCGTCAGCATATGCAGCGTCGCCATTCGGTGGCCTGGGAAAACCGTGATAAAGATACGGCGGTTCTGCCTGCCCCAGCCCAGGGTTCCATTTTGTCATAGGGTGCAGGCAGATCACGGGACTCCCATAGGTGCCGCCAGGCCCCAAATCGGCCATGGGCCCCCGTACCGCCTGGTCACGCTGCTGCTGGGCCCACAGTGTGACCTGGGTCCCTGTACGGCCTCCCATTGCTCCCACTCTACCATGTGCCAATTTGAGGTCTCCTCACACTCCTGCGGTTTTCCATTTTGTCATAGGTTGCTGGCAGATTACAGGCCTCCCATAGGTGCCGCCAGGCCCCAAATCGGCCATGGGCCCCCGTACCGCCTGGTCACGCTGCTGCTGAGCCCACAGTGTGACCTGGGTCCCTGTACGGCCTCCCATTGCTCCCACTCTACCATGTGCCACTTTGAGGTCTCCTCACACTCCTGCGGTTTTCCATTTTGTCATAGGTTGCTGGCAGATTAAAGGCCTCCCATAGGTGCCGCCAGGCCCCAAATCAACCATGGGCCCCCGTACCGCCTGGTCACGCTGCTGCTGAGCCCACAGTGTGACCTGGGTCCCTGTACCGCCTCCCATTGCTCCCACTCTGCCATGTGCCACTTTGAGGTCTCCTCACACTCCTGCGGTTTTCCATTTTGTCATAGGTTGCTGGCAGATTACAGGCCTTCCATAGGTGCCGCCAGGCCCCAAATCGGCCATGGGCCCCCGTACCGCCTGGTCACGCTGCTGCTGGTCCCACAGTGTGACCTGGGTCTCTGTACAGCCTCCCATTGCTTCCACTCTGCCATGTGCCACTTTGAGGTCTCCTCACACTCCTGCGGTTTTCCATTTTGTCATAGGTTGCTGGCAGATTACAGGCCTCCCATAGGTGCCGCCAGGCCCCAAATCGGCCATGGGCCCCCGTACCGCCTGGTCACGCTGCTGCTGAGCCCACAGTGTGACCTGGGTCCCTGTACCGCCTCTCATTGCTCCCACTCTGCCATGTGCCACTTTGAGGTCTCCTCACACTCCTGCGGTTTTCCATTTTGTCATAGGTTGCTGTCAGGTTACAGGCCTCCCATAGGTGCCGCCAGGCCCCAAATCGGCCATGGGCCCCCGTACCACCTGGTCACGCTGCTGCTGAGCCCACAGTGTGACCTGGGTCCCTGTACCACCTCCCATTGCTCCCACTCTGCCATGTGCCACTTTCAGGTCTCCTCACACACTGCTGTTGTGTTCAATTTTTTGACATAGGGTGCTGGCAGATTACGGGCCTCCCATAGCTGCTGCCAGGCCCCTAATCTGCCATGGGCCCCTATATACCGCCTCCTCATGCTGCTGCCAAGTCCAGAGTCTCTCCTGGGTCCCTGTACGGCCTCCCATTGCTGCTGTCTCCATCGCCACACTCTGCCATGTGCCACTTTCAGGTCTCCTCACACACTGCTGTTGTGTTCAATTTTTTGACATAGGGTGCTGGCAGATTACGGGCCTTCCATAGCTGCTGCCAGGCCCCTAATCTGCCATGGGCCCCTATATACTGCCTCCTCATGCTGCTGCCAAGTCCAGAGTCTCTCATGGGTCCCTGTACGGCCTCCCATTGCTGCTGCCAGGAGGCAGCAGGGTCGCAGCAGTGTCAGTGGAGGCAAACGTCCACGGAGTAGAGCACCAGCTCCACTGCAGCCTACCACCACGGCCAGTAGTGGTGCCGGTGTGCACGGAGGAAGTAGCAGTCAGCCAGTGGGGAGTAGCGGGGGCAAAGTTTCCTACTCGGCGGTGTGGCAATTTTTCGTCAAGCCGCCCGAGGAAGTAAACGTAGCCGTATGTCGACTATGTGGCCATAAAGTCAAGCGTGGCCAGGGGGCCCATGTTGGGACTACAGCGTTGCGTCAGCATATGCAGCGTCGCCATTCGGTGGCCTGGGAAAACCGTGATAAAGATACGGCGGTTCTGCCTGCCCCAGCCCAGGGTTCCATTTTGTCATAGGGTGCTGGCAGATTACAGGCCTCCCATAGGTGCCGCCAGGCCCCAAATCGGCCATGGGCCCCCGTACCGCCTGGTCACGCTGCTGCTGAGCCCACAGTGTGACCTGGGTCCCTGTACGGCCTCCCATTGCTTCCACTCTGCCATGTGCCACTTTCAGGTCTCCTCACACTCCTGCGGTTTTCCATTTTGTCATAGGTTGCTGGCAGATTACAGGCCTCCCATAGGTGCCGCCAGGCCCCAAATCGGCCATAGGCCCCCGTACCGCCTGGTCACGCTGCTGCTGGTCCCACAGTGTGACCTGGGTCCCTGTACGGCCTCCCATTGCTTCCACTCTGCCATGTGCCACTTTGAGGTCTCCTCACACTCCTTCGGTTTTCCATTTTGTCATTGGTTGCTGTCAGATTACAGGCCTCCCATAGGTGCCGCCAGGCCCCAAATCGGCCATGGGCCCCCGTACCGCCTGGTCACGCTGCTGCTGAGCCCACAGTGTGACCTGGGTCCCTGTACGGCCTCCCATTGCTCCCACTCTGCCATGTGCCACTTTGAGGTCTCCTCACACTCCTGCGGTTTTCCATTTTGTCATATGTTGCTGTCAGATTACAGGCCTCACATAGGTGCCGCCAGGCCCCAAATCGGCCATGGGCCCCCGTACCGCCTGGTCACGCTGCTGCTGAGCCCACAGTGTGACCTGGGTCCCTGTACGGCCTCCCATTGCTCCCACTCTGCCATGTGCCACTTTGAGGTCTCCTCACACTCCTGCGGTTTTCCATTTTGTCATAGGTTGCTGTCAGATTACAGGCCTCCCATAGCACGCGGCACGCCAGGCCCCAAATCGGCCATGGGCCCCCGTACCGCCTGGTCACGCTGCTGCTGAGCCCACAGTGTGACCTGGGTCCCTGTACCGCCTCCCATTGCTCCCACTCTGCCATGTGCCACTTTCAGGTCTCCTCACACTGCTGGTGTGTTCAATTTTTTGACATAGGGTGCTGGCAGATTACGGGCCTCCCATTGCTGCTGCCAGGCACGTAATCTGCCATGGGCCCCCGTACCGACTCCTCATGCTGTGACGTTGCAACAAGGTGGAATTCAACACTACATATGTTAGACCGCCTTTACGAACAGCGAAAGGCCATCACAGATTTCCTGATGTTAAAAGCGGATAAAGGTACTCCCTGTGTAACTTAGATGTCAGCCTTTGGCAGCTCATGCGTGACACCTGCGCTTGCTCAGGCCCTTTGAGGAGGCCACGCTATTCGTGAGTCGGCAGGACTATGGGATGAACGAGGTCAAATCTGCCATGGGCCCCCGTACCGCCTGGTCACGCTGCTGCTGGTCCCACAGTGTGACCTGGGTCCCTGTACCGCCTCCCATTGCTCCCACTCTGCCATGTGCCACTTTCAGGTCTCCTCACACTCCTGCTGGTTTCCATTTTGTCATAGGTTGCTGTATGGCCTCCCATTGCTGTTGCCTCCACCGCCACACTGTGGCTCCAAACACTGGTTTTGGCCCCGTGACTGGCCAAATGAGTGAAGTGTGCGGTGATTCTAAGATCGACGGCACTCATCTGCATGTCATACTGACTGACAGTATTATTTCTCTTCCCCAGCAGACTCCAAGGGCATTTAAATTAAAGGTACAGTGTTCTGCACTAATATAAAGGCTCTCTGAAGCCTAGAAACACCCTTTTATAAGTTAAATTCACAGCGAATATATTTGACTCGAATCGAATATTGTCCACGAATTCGCCGAATCAGTCGAATCGAATTTTTGAATACTTCGCTCATCTCTAGTCATATTAGTAAGTGTTCTAAACATATGTCTGGTTCTTAGCTGATGTTATCTACAAAATACTTCGCTCGGCAGAAACATACAATACTGTTACGTTGGACTGTTATATGATCTTCCCGTACTATAGGATCACATAACTATTCTTCTTAAAACAGGTTCAACCTTCAG
This sequence comes from Staurois parvus, assembly GCF_062004578.1. NCBI lineage: Eukaryota > Metazoa > Chordata > Amphibia > Anura > Ranidae > Staurois > Staurois parvus. The sequence continues at coordinate 59,835 of NW_028318685.1, read as the reverse complement.
TTTAAGGACAGAGAACACATAAATGCATAAACATAATCAACAATAATTGAGAATACACTATCACACACTATTCCTAATGAATTAGTTAACTAACTATATGAAATAACTAACTAGCTATATTATAGATTAGAAATGATTTTCTTTATAAAATATATTTTCTTATCTCTTACTTAACTCTTTACTGCATTCCAAGTGATATTTTAGGATGGGAAGCCATTGACCTACTGACCTCTTAGCCATGAAATACCATGGTGCACTTGAACCCGGCTTACAGAGCCCATCCACACGGTTCATTTTAATCTAGCTAATGCTGAGTCTCAATATGCAGACTTTGGAGAATCAAAATTATTAAAGATTAACAACATCTGTTATAAGCTAAATTAATTATAATTATGTATTATTATTATTATTATACAGGATTTATAGCGCCAACAGTTTGTGCAGCGCTTTACAAAATGAAGGCAGACATTTCAGTTCCAATGCACTTTGGTACAAGAGGAAATAGAGGGCCCGGCTCATTAGAGCTTACAATCTAGGAGGAAGGGTTTAGTGATACAAAAGGTAGCTTTCATTTTCCAACATTGGCATTGTAATAGCAAAGCAAACAATAGCTATATTTGACAACTCAATGTAAAGTTTTTTTAAAAATCTCCTTTCATGTTGTACATTCTGCCTGTCTGCTGGGTGTCTCTTTCCATAACTTCCTGGATTCCCAGCATGCTTTGCAGCTTCTCCTCTGCTGTTTTCTTGAAATTTCTAAGGACTACATAACCCATGGAGTTTGCTGCCTGTAAGCAGTGACTCCGGTACTGACTCCGCCTCCTGAAACTCCTCCTCTCAGCACCTCTGTAGTTCAGAAGGCAGACTCTGTGAAATGTGTGACACAGCAGTGTCTATACACAGGTTATAGCGAATATGTGGAAGCAAATGTGTGAAGATCTTCACAAAGTAAGTTTACAAACTTCAAGAATATTCAGAGTAATAGGAGTAAGCTAGAAATATTTGAGATACAATGTGGAGACAAATATATGATTTTATATTTTGACCAGAGATACACTTTAGGATAACAAAGTAAAACATACATTTTTTTAGACAATTTAGGATTTCTGTCATTTCAATTCTATGTAATTTATAGACAACAGGATATATTTTTTTTTATTTTTTGTAACCATGTTAGTTTTAAGAAAACCATTTTACTGTAAATACAAAATATATAATTTATTCTATAATGTGTTCTGTTTAAAATTATACTAAAATAAAGAATTCTGGGATAATGCATGGCATGATCATTTGCAATTGAAAAATAAACTTTTTTTTGTTCAATTTTGTCCATTTTTTTCATACAGTCTTGAACAACAAACAAAATGAATGAAAACAAAAAAAATAAATAAATGGATACGACATAAAACTAATAAATAGATAAATAATAGCTAAGAGGGGGGGGGGGTAAGATGTTAATGAGAACTAATTTAAGTTAACTGAAGGTTTATAAAGAGTTAAATAGGAATATACTTTATTCAATTTATCTTTTTAATGTAATATTTCACTAACTGATGCATATCAATGGTCACACCTTTAGAAAGTAGATAGTTTCACTGATATCACTTCATTGTTACAATTTATTACTCAAAGATCCTGTTCTTGTACTTCAGGCAGGGGTTAGCACAGGCAGGGACAGCACTGGCAACTGTCATCTTGGATAAAGTATTAATCTTGAATTAAGTATTGAGTATTGCACTTTGGGGTCTGCACTTCAGCAAATGCACAAAGTGAGAATCCACAGCAGAGAAGTACAAAACACTAAACAGACTGCAGGTGACCTGTTTCCCCATCCAGCTTTTCCATCTCCTACCTGGTCTGCTTCCTAATCTCACCTCTCTGTAACACACACTCCCTACTCCTCCACCTCACAGTTGTATCCTCTCTCCTCCAACTCTCTCTCCTTCACCCCCCCTCTCCACCCTACAGCCTATATATAATTATTATACAGTATTTATATAGCACTAAAAGGTTTGCTCAGCGCTGTACATTATAGTGGGGGACATTACATGAGACAACACAAAACACGAGGGGGTCAAGGGCCCTGCTCTTTCGAGCTTACAATCTAGGAGATATATCACCCTCACTCCTGTCTTCACCTTTACTGCACTGATCAACTCCTGCCTATCCTGAACCCACCTACTAATAAAACCTCCAGGTCCCTTCATATAATTCTTACTCCCATATTACCTCTCTCACCCTTCTTTTTCTCCTAACATCTGGAGACATTTCCCCAAATCCTGGGCCGCCATCATTTTCCTTTGACCAACACTCCCAACACCCCTTGTCCTCTAAGAGGTGAATGAAGAAGACAGTTGAGTAATAAAGTGTACCAATGGTGTACTCAGTGACAGGATCTACTTTCTAATGGTGTGGCTATTGATCTGTATCAATTAGTGAAATATTACATTTAAAAAATTAATAAAAATTAAATCAAGTATATTCTTATTTAACTCCTCATAAACCTTCAGTTAACTTGAATTAGCCCTAAATAACACCTTACCCCCTTTCTCCTCTTAGCTATTATTTATATGCTCATTATTATTTCTATGTTGTATCCATTCTTTTTTTTTTTTTTTCATTCATTTTGTTTGTTGTTCAATATTGTATGACAAAATGGAAAATAATAAGCAAAAAAAACTTTTTTTTATTTGAAAATAACCATGCCATGCTTTATCCCAGAATTCTTTATTTTAGTATAATTTTAAACAGAACACATTACAGAATAAATTATATATTTTGTACTTACAGTAAAAATGCTTTTCTTAAAACTAACAATCTTTTCTTTATAAAGTACATAAAATATAAATGACTGAAATCCTAATTTTTCTAAAATCATATATTTGTCTCCACATTGTATTTCAAATATTTCTATCTTACTCTTATTAATCTAAATATTCTTGACGTTTTTAAACTTGCTTTGTGAAGATCCTCACACATTTACTTCCACATATTCACTATAACCTGTGTATACAGTGCCTTGAAAATGTATTCATATCCCTTGAAATTTTCCACATTTTGTCATGTTACAACCAAAAATGTAAATGTATTTTATATGGTAGACCAACACAAAGTGGCACATAATTGTGAAGTGGAAGGAAAACGATAAATGTTTTTCAAAATTAGTTAGAAATAAATATCTGAAAAATGTGACATGCATTCGTAGTCAGCAAACAAGAGATCCCTGTGCTCAAATCCCAAAAGCTAGTGCATGCATTTATCCATCAGGTGCTAAAGGGGTGTAACCTCATATTAACGCTAGCAATTCTGAAGGACCCTCTGCACACTGGTATATACCCTTTCAAGCAGACTATGCAATAAATAGGGATATTAAGTTCACACATATTGCAATACATGCTTAAGCTGCCAACTGCATCAAAGTAATCCCTCTATGGCCAGTCCTACTCTGCTCTGCCTACGCAAATGCTACTGTGGACACAATGCTAACAAAGGGGAAAAGATACAATGGGGGAGAGCTACAAGGTTCAGGTCTGGCTACTGACGCAACAATACAACAAACAAGAGATACCTGTGCTCAAATCCCAAAAGCTAGTGCATGCATTTATCCATCAGGTGGTAAAGGGGTGTAACCACATATTAACACTAGAGATTCTGGAGGACCCTCTGCACACTGGTATATACCCTTTCAAGCAGACTATGCAATAAATAGGGATATTTAGTTCACACATATTGCAATACATGCTTAAGCTGGCCAACTGCGTCAAAGTAATCCCTCTATGGCCAGTCCCAATCTGCTCTGCCTTTTGTCATGCTACAACCAGTCCACATTTTGTCATGCTACAACCAAAAATGTAAATGTATTTTATATGTAGACCAACACAAAGTGGCACGTAATTGTGAAGTAGAAGGAAAATGATAAATGGTTTTCAAAATTAGTTACAAATAAATATCTGAAAAATGTGACATGCATTTGTATTCAGCCCCCTTTACTCTGATACCCCTAACTGAAATCTAGTGGAACCAAATGCCTTCAGAAGTCACCGAATTAGTAAATAGAGTTCACATGTTTGTGATTTAATCTCAGTATAAATACAACTGTTCTGTCAAGCCCTCAGAGGTTTGTTAGAGAACATTAGTAAACAAACCGCATTATGAAGGCCAAGGAACATACCATACAGGTCACAGGGAACTGTGGAGGAGCTGCAGAGATCCACAGCTCAGGTGGGAGAATCTGTCCACAGGACAACTATTAGTCGTGCACTCCACAAATCTGGCCTTTATGGAAGAGTGGCAAGAAGAAAGCCATTGTTGAAAGAAAGCCATCAGAAGTCCCGTTTTCTGTTTGCAAGAAGCCATGTGGAGGACACAGCAAACATGTGGAAGAAGGGGCTCTGGTCATATGGGACCAAAATTGAACTTTTGGCCTAAAAGCAAAACGCTATGTGTGGTGGAAATCTAACACTGCACATCACCCTGAACACACCATCCCTACTGTGAAACATGATGGAAAGGTTTAGATCAAAGCATATTCATGTGTTAGAATGGCCCAGTCAAAGTCTAGACCTAAATCCAATGGAGAAACTGTGGCAAGATTTGAAAATTCAATAATACATGCATATAGTCTTACGGTGCATATACAGTCAGGTCCATAAATATTGGGACATCGACACAATTCTAACATTTTTAGCTCTATACACCACCACAATGGATTTGAAATGAAACAAACAAGATGTGCTTTAACTGCAGACTGTCAGCTTTAATTTGAGGGTATTTACATCCAAATCAGGTGAACGGTGTAGGGATTACAACAGTTTGCATATGTGCCTCCCACTTGTTAGGGGACCAAAAGTAATGGGACAGAATAATAATCATAAATCAAACTTTCACTTTTTAATACTTGGTTGCAAATCCTTTGCAGTCAATTACAGCCTGAAGTCTGGAACGCATAGACATCACCAGACGCTGGGTTTCATCCCTGGTGATGCTCTGCCAGGCCTCTACTGCAACTGTCTTCAGTTCCTGCTTGTTCTTGGGGCATTTTCCCTTCAGTTTTGTCTTCAGCAAGTGAAATGCTCAATCGGATTCAGGTCAGGTGATTGACTTGGCCATTGCATAACATTCCACTTCTTTCCCTTAAAAAACTCTTTGGTTGCTTCTGCAGTCTGCTTTGGGTCATTGTCCATCTGCACTGTGAAGCGTCCAATGAGTTGTGAAGCATTTGGCTGAATATGAGCCGATAATATTCCCGAAACACTTCAGAGTTCATCCGGCTGCTTTTGTCAGCAGTCACATCATCAATAAATACAAGAGAAGCAGTTCCATTGGCAGCCATACATGCCCACGCCATGACACTACCACCACCATGATCACTGATGAGGTGGTATGCTTAGGATCATGAGCAGTTCCTTCTACATACTCTTCTCTTCCCATCACTCTGGTACAAGTTGATGTCGGTCTCATCTGTCCATAGGATGTTGTTCCAGAACTGTGAAGGCTTTTTTAGATGTCGTTTGGCAAACTCTAATCTGGCCTTCCTGCTTTTGAGGCTCACCAATGGTTTCCATCTTGTGGTGAACCCTCTGTATTCACTCTGGTGAAATCTTCTCTTGATTGGTGACTTTGACACACATACACCTACCTCCTGGAGAGTGTTCTTGATCTGGCCAACTGTTGTGAAGGGTGTTTTCTTCACCAGGAAAAGAATTCTTCGGTCATCCACCACAGCTGTTTTCTGTGGTCTTCCGGGTCTTTTGGTGTTGCTGAGCTCACCGGTGCGTTCCTTCTTTTTAAGAATGTTCCAAACAGTTGTTTTGGCCACGCCTAATGTTTTTGCTATCTCTCTGATGGGTTTGTTTTGTTTTTTCAGCCTAATGATGGCTTCACTGATAGTGACAGCTCTTTGGATCTCATCTTGAGAGTTGACAGCAACAGATTCCAATTGCAAATAGCACACTTGAAATGAACTCTGGACCTTTTATCTGCTCATTGTAATTGGGATAATGAGGGAATAACACGCACCTGGCCATGGAATAGCTGAGAAGCCAATTGTCCCATTACTTTTGGTCCCTTAACAAGTGGGAGGCACATATGCAAACTGTTGTAATTCCTACACCGTTCACCTGATTTGGATGTAAATACCCTCAAATTAAAGCTGACAGTCTGCAGTTAAAGCACATCTTGTTCGTTTCATTTCAAATCCATTGTGGTGGTGTATAGAGCTAAAAATGTTAGAATTGTGTCCATGTCCCAATATTTATGGACCTGACTGTAATTAAAAAATGCTATTGTGAACACCACTTGATAATAGAATTGATCTAAACATGTCTAAACGTCCAGGAATGGTGATAATGGTAAATAAATATCTCTAACAAGAGTGTTCTTGCGGTGCATCGTGCAAAATTTCAAGGCAAGGTGGTGAAAAAATTAGTGACTTCTGTGACCATATTCCTCCCACAGAGATAAGTGTAGATTGCACTAACCAGAAAGCGCAATGGTAATGCGCATTTGAGTGTTAACCAACTCCTGGTCATCCGCCTATTGAAACTGGATCACAGAGAGGATCGTCTGGCCTGCGTCAGCTGGGCAAATATCGCAACCTCAGGGTCTCCAGATATCAGGGGATATGCAATCATCTCACCAGCAGGGGGAGTTTAACCATTCCTGATGTGGCCACCAGATCATCCCAAACAAGCCTTGAAGGAGGGGGGGGGGGCTCGGAAGTAACGAGCCAGAACAACAGAAAGATCTGATAGTGTAGTACTTTATTATCCACAGGGGTAAAATATACAGAGTACTTAAATTTGGTACTCACATGCAGTAATAAGCAGCTGGTGATAGGGAATTCCAAAATGGCCACCGGCCATCCACAGGGGCCGTGCGGTGTGACGTCACAGGATGTAGGGCACCTCCCTAACGCGTTTCATTGGATGATTTGAGCCTGGGATCTGTGGTGTGCTCCGTGCTGTGTTCCTGCTGTGTCATCTCACGCTGTTAGGAGCCGGCGCCATCTTGACTGCAGGGGCTGAGAGCTGGGAAGAAGCTTGTCAGCTTTCCCTGCTTCCCTGGTGATCTGCGGCATCTGGGCATTATCCCTGGTGATCCAGAGGAGACCTGTGTCCCTTATCAGTGCGGGGAGAGGTCTGTGGTGCCACTGGGTGCGGCAAATGCCGGGTTAAGGCTGGCGGGGATACGGAGCTCTCTTTACAGAGCTGTCATCCCGGAGCTGGCCGTGCATGCGCCCCCATATTTGGGGTTTTCATGAGCTGTAAGCCATAATCATCACAATGATTACAAATCACAGCTTGAACTATCTTGCTTTGCATGTAATAAGTCTCTCTCATCATTAGTTTCACCTTTTTAAGTTGCATTACTGAAATAAATGAACTTTTGCACGATATTCTAATTTTTCGAGTTTTACCTGTACATCTGAATTGGAAACATAGCACAACATTTGTGTCACATTGGAGATATCTGGCTAGTTACACTGACCTTGCCCAGGGACTTAGAGTTGATTCACACCACGGAAATACAGGCAGGATTAGTGTTCAACAGCTCAGTGGATTAGTGGTTAACACTACTGCCTCACAATGCTATGGTTGTTGGTTTGAATTCCAACCATGGCAATGAATTTGCATGATCTCCATGTGACTACCCTAACATAGATGTGCTGGTGGCAACCTCTTTGCTTTCTCTCTAAATGATCCCTAGAAGGTGAATTAGAATGAGGCCTTGTCTGTTCAAACACCTTCAAAGCTGCACCTTATGTGAATGTCAAACAATGGCATGAGGGCCTGGACTAATGATTGATTGGATAATGCTGGTTTGCACTCCACCCCCTTTTAGGAAGGTTTGTCAAGCCAAGAGCTGAGAGAGAGAAAAGGATATTAAAAAAACGTATAAAATAATGGCATGGAGTCCCCCCCCCCCAAATCCACACCAGACCCTTATCTGAGCATGCAGATACCGCATCCCTTCAAAGATTTATTTCCTTTCTTGAATTGCCTGCTTGGTTCACATTCGATGTGATTTAAAATTGTGCTTTTTGTTGGCAATCTCACTGTGTTTTCTGTAGATTTACCAATGAGTTATTGCGTTTTCAATTGTGTTTTGCATTGCGATTTCTATTGTAGTCTACATGTAAAATCGCTACAAAATGCAGAAAAAGTTAGACAAGAACTACTTTTGGAATTGTGCTGTAGAAAATCGCTTACATTAAGACACTCACATCTACATTCATTAGATCCGATATCAGGTACGATATCAATTCCCGAATTGCACCTGAAATTGTGCACCCTGTACAGTGCGTTAGTGTACCGTGCGTTAGATTACAGTGCGTTAGTGTACAGTGTGTTAGTGTACAATGTGTTAGTGTACAGTGTGTTAATGCACGTTGCGTTAGTGACACTCACACCTACATTCATTAGATCCGATATCAGGTACGATTTAAATTCCCAAATTGCACCTGAAATTGTGCACCCTGTACAGTGCGTTATTGTACAGTGCGCTAAAGTACAGTGCGTTAGATTACAGTACGTTAGTGTACAGTGCATTAGTGTACAGTGCGTTAGATTACCATGCTTTAGTGTACAGTGTGTTAGTGTACAGTGTGTTAGTGTACAGTGTGTTAGTGTACAGTGTGTTAATGCACGGTGTGTTAGTGTATGGTGCGTCAGGTACAGTGCGTTAGTTTACGGTGCATAAGTGTACAGTTCATTAGAGAGTACAGTGCGTTAGTGTACAATGTGTTAGTGTACAGTGCATTAGTGTTCAGCGCATTAGAGTGTACACTGCGTTAGTGTACAGTGTGTTAATGCACGGTGCATTAGTGTATGGTGCGTTAGGTACAATGTGTTAGTGTGTGGTGCGTTAGTGTACAGTGCGTTAGTGTACAGTGCGTTAGTGTACAGTGCATTAGTGTACAGTGTGTTAATGCACGGTGCGTTAGTGACACTCACATCTACATTCATTAGATCCGATATCAGGTACAATTTAAATTCCCAAATTGCACCTGATATTGTGCACCCTGTACAGTGCGTTAGTGTACAGTGTGCTAAAGTACAGTGCGTTAGATTACCATGCGTTAGTGTATAATGTGTTAGAGTACAGTGTGTTAGTGTACAGTGTGTTAGTGTACAGTGTGTTAGTGTACGGTGTGTTAATGCACGGTGCGTCAGGTACAGTGCGTTAGTTTACGGTGCATTAGTGTACAGTTCATTAGAGAGTACAGTGCGTTAGTGTACAATGTGTTAGTGTACGGTGCGTTAAGCTACAGTGTGTTAATATACAATGTGTTAATGAACAGTGCATTAGTGTATAGTGCGTTAGTGTACTGTGCGATAATTTCCAATGCGTTAGATCTTACAGTGCGTTAGAGTACAGTGTGTGACAAAGTACAGTGCGTTAGTGTACAGTACGTTAGTGTCATGAGTTAGAGTATAATGCTTTCAAACAATAAGAAATGTACTCTCATTCCAGAGGAGCATACCGCACCATGTATGATGAACATCCAGTAATGACCTTCTTTAGGCACTAGATGGCAGTAATGATGCGGGCCCTTGCCTTGCATTGCACAGTGTGGGGACATTTTGGAGCCTGGATTGGTCTATGCTGCTGGGGATGATACTGCCATCTTGTGCCAAAAGAAGTACATTACTGGATGTTCATCATACATGGTGAGGTATGCTCCTCCGGAATGTGAGGTCATTTCTTATGGTTTATTGTGCAATAAAATATTTTAAGCTCTTGCCCTCTAGAGGTGAATATACAGTGCATTAGTGTACAGTGCGTTAGTGTACAGTGCGTTAGTGTTCAGAACATTAGAGTGTACAGTGCGTTAGTGTGGTAATGCACGGTGCGTTAGGTACAATGCAATAGGCACTAGATGGCAGTAATGATGCGGGTCCTTGCCTTGCATTACACAGTGTGGGGACATTTTGGAGCCTGGACTCCTCTATGCTGCTGGGGATGATACTGCCATCTTGTGCCAAAAGAAGTACATTACTGGATGTTCATCATACATGGTGCTGTATGCACCTCCGGAATGAGAGTACATTGCTTATGGTTTGGAAGCATTATACTCTAACTCATTACACTAACGCACTGTACACTAACGCACTGTACACTAACACACTGTACACTAACGCACTGTACACTAACGCACTGTACACTAACACACTGTATATTAACCTCTAGATGGCAAGAGGTTAAAATCTTTTATTGCACAATAAACCATAAGGAATGACCTCACATTCCGGAGGTGCATACCGCACCATGTATGATGAACATCCAGTAATGTACTTCTTTAGGCACTAGATGGCAGTAATGATACGGGCCCTTGCCTTGCATTATACAGTGTGGTGACCTTTGGAGCCTGGACTGGTCTATGCTGCTGGGGATGATACTGCCATCTAGTGCCTAAAGAAGTACATTACTGGATGTTCATCATACATGGTGCGGTATGCACCTCCGGAATGTGAGAGCATTTCTTATGGTTTAAACGCATTGTACTCTAACTCAATACACTAGCGCACTGTACACTGACACACTGTAACACCCTGAACACTAACACACTGTACACTCTAAAGCACTGAACATTAACGCACTGTACATTAACGCACTGTACACTAACACACTTTACACTACTGCACTGTACACTAACATACTGTACACTAACGAATTGTACACTAACGCACTGTATATTAACCTCTAGATGGCAAGAGGTTAAAATCTTTTATTGCATAGTAAATCATAAGAAATGCACTCACATTCCAGAGGAGCATACCGCACCATGTATGATGAACATCCAGTAATGGCCTTCTTTAGGCACTAGATGGCAGTAATGATGCGGGCCCTTGCCTTGCATTACACAGTGTGGTGACGTTTAGAGCCTGGACTGGTCTATGCTGCTGGGGATGATACTGCCATCTAGTGCCTAAAGAAGTACATTGTTGGATGTTCATCATACATGGTGTGGTATGCACCTCCGGAATGTGAGGTCGTTAGTGTACAGTGTGCTACTTACAGTGCATTAGTGTACAGTGTGTTAGTGCACAGTATGTTAGAATGTACAGTGCATTAGTTTACAGTGCGTTAGTGTACAGTGTGTTAGCGTACAGTATGTTAATGCATGGTGTGTTAGTGTATGGTGCGTCAGGTACAGTGCGTTAGTTTACGGTGCATTAGTGTACAGTTCATTAGAGAGTACAGTGCATTAGTGTACAGTGTGTTAGTGTTCAGCGCATTAGAGTGTACACTGCGTTAGTGTACAGTGTGTTAATGCACGGTGCATTAGTGTATGGTGCGTTAGGTACAGTGTGTTAGTGTGTGGTGCGTTAGTGTGTGGTGCGTTAGTGTACAGTGTGTTAGTGTAGAGTGCGTTAGTGTACAGTGTGTTAGTGTACAATTAGTGTACAGTGTGTTAGTGTATGGTGCGTTAATGTACAGTGCGTTAATATACAATGTGTTAATGAACAGTGCATTAGTGTATAGTGCGTTAGTGTACAGTGCGATAATTTCCAATGCGTTAGATCTTACAGTGCGTTAGAGTACAGTGTGTGACAATGTACAGAGCGTTAGTGTACAGTGCGTTAGTGTACAGTGCGTTAGATTACCATGCGTTAGTGTACAGGGTGTTAGTGTATAATGTGTTAGTGTACAGTGTGTTAGTGTACAGTGTTTTAATGCACGGTGTGTTAGTGTATGGTGCGTTAGGTACAGTGCATTAGTTTACGGTGCATTAGTGTTCAGTTCGTTAGAGAGTACAGTGCGTTAGTGTACAGTGTGCTAGTGTACAGTGCATTAGTGTACAATGTGTTAGTGTACAGTGCATTAGTGTTCAGTGCATTAGTGTACACTGCGTTAGTGTACAGTGTGTTAATGCACGATGCGTTAGTGTATGGTGCGTTAGGTACAGTGTGTTAGTGTGTGGTGCGTTAGTGTACAATGCGTTAGTGTACAGTGCAATAATTTCCAATGCGTTAGTCCTTACAGTGCGTTAGAGTACAGTGTGTTAGTGTACAGTGCGTTAGTGTAATGAGTTAGAGTATAATGCTTCCAAACCATAAGCAATGTACTCTCATTCCGGAGGTGCATACCGCACCATGTCTGATGAACATCCAGTAATGACCTTCTTTAGCACTAGATGGCAGTAATGATACGGGCCCTTGCCTTGCATTACACAGTGTGGGGACATTTTGGAGCCTGGACTGGTCTATGCTGCTGGGGATGATACTGCCATCTTGTGCCAAAAGAAGTACATTACTGGATGTTCATCATACATGGTGCTGTATGCACCTCCGGAATGAGAGTACATTGCTTATGGTTTGGAAGCATTATACTCTAACTCATTACACTAACGCACTGTACACTAACACACTGTACACTAACGCACTGTACACTAACACACTGTATATTAACCTCTAGATGGCAAGAGGTTAAAATCTTTTATTGCACAGTAAATCATAAGAAATGCACTCACATTCTGGAGGAGCATACCGCACCATGTATGATGAACATCCAGTAATGTACTTCTTTAGGCACTAGATGGCAGTAATGATACGGGCCCTTGCCTTGCATTATACAGTGTGGTGACCTTTGGAGCCTGGACTGGTCTATGCTGCTGGGGATGATACTGCCATCTAGTGCCTAAAGAAGTACATTGTTGGATGTTCATCATACATGGTGCGGTATGCACCTCTGGAATGTGAGGTCATTTCTTATGGTTTATTGTGCAATAAAAGATTTTTACCCCTTTCCCTCTAGAGGTTAATATGCAGGGTGTTAGTGTACAGTGCGTTTAGTGTTCAATGTGTTAGTGTTTAGTGTGTTATTGTGCAGTGTGTTAGTGTACAATGAGTTAGTGTTCAGTGTGTTAATACATGGTGCGTTACTGTACGGTGCATTAGAATGTACAGTGCGTTAGTGTGCAGTGCGTTAGTGTGCAGTGCGTTTGTGTACAGTGCATTTTTGTTCAGCGCATTACTGTTCAGCGTGTTAGAGTGTACAGTGTGTTAGTGTACAGTGCTTTAAAGTACAATGCATTAGTGTTCAGCGCATTAGAGTGTACAGTGCGTTAGTGTGTAGTGCGTTAGTGTACAGTGTGTTAGATTACAAGTAGAATGTGTTAGGGTATACAGTGTGTTAGTGTACAGTGCGTTAGTGTACAGTGCGACAGTGTACAGTGTGTCAGTGTACAGTGTGTCAGTGTACAGTGTGTTTTTGTACAGTGCATTTGTATACAGTGCGTTTGTGTACAGTGGACTTGTGTACAGTGTGTTAGTGCACAGTGCTTTAGAATGTACAGTGCATTATTGATCAGTGCATTATAGTACAGTGCATTAGTGTACAGTGCATTAGTGTACATTGCGTTAGAGTACAATACATTATTGTACCATGCGTTAGTGTACAGTGTGTTACTTACAGTGCATTAGTGTACAGTGTGTTAATTTCCAATGCGTTAGATTGTACAGTGTGTTAGTGCACAGTATGTTAGAATGTACAGTACATTAGTTTACATTGCGTTGTGTACAATGCGTTAGTGTACAGTGTGTTAGTTTATAGTGCATTAGAATGTACAGTGCGTTAGTGTACAGTGTGATAATGTACAGTTTGTTAATTTAAAGTGCGTTATAGTGTACAGTGCATTAGAGTACAATGCGTTAGTGTACAGTGCGTTAGTGTAATGAGTTAGAGTACAATGAGTTTAAATCATAAGAAATGAAGTCACATTCTGGAGGTGCATACCGCACCATGTATAATGAACATCCAGTAATGACCTTCTTTAGGCACTAGATGGCAGTAATGATACAGTCCCTTGCCTTGCATTGCACAGTGTGGTGATGTTTGGAGCCTTGACTGGTCTATGCTGCTGGGGATGATACTGCCATCTAGTGCCTAAAGAATTACATTACTGGATGTTCATCATACATGGTGCGGTATACACCTCCGGAATGTGAGGTCATTTCTTATGGTTTATTGTGCAATAAAAGATTTTAATCTTTTGCCCTCTAGAGGTTAATATACAGTGCGTTTGCGTACAGTGCGTTAATTACAGTGTGTTAGATTACAGTGTGTCAGTGTACAATGCTTTAGTGTACAGTGTGTTAGTGTACACTGTGTGAGTGTAAAATGCTTTAGTGTACAGTGCATTAATTTCCAATGCATTCGATTTTACAGATCGTTATTGTACAGTGCGTTAGAGTAATGAGCTAGAGTACAGTGCGTTGGTGTACAGTGCAGTAGTGTAAACTGTGTTAGTGTAAACTGCGTTAGTGTACAGTGCATTAGTGTACAGTGCGTTTGTGTACAATGTGTTAGTGTACAGTGCGTTATACAGTTAGTGTACAGTGTGTTAGGGTAATAAGTTAAAGTACAATGCGTTTAAACCATAAGAAATACATTGACATTCCGGAGGTGCATACCGCACCATGTATGATGAACATCCAGTAATGACCTTCTTTAGGCACTAGATGGCAGTAATGATATGGGCCCTTGCCTTGCATTACACAGTGTGGTGACCTTTTTGGAGCCTGGACTGGACTATGCTGCTGGGGATGATACTACCATCTAGTGCCTAAAGAAGTACATTACTGGATGTTCATCATACATGGTGCGGTATGCACCTCCGGAATGTCAGTGTATTTCTTATGGTTTATTGTGCAATTAAAGATTATAATCTTCTTGCCATCTAGAGGTTAATATACAGTGCGTTAGTGTACAGTGCTTTAGTGTACAATGTGTTAATGTACAATGCGTTACTGTTCAACGCTTTAGATTACAATGCGTTAGAGTACAGTGCGGTAGTGTATAGTGTGTTATAACCCCTGTCAGATTTTTTTCACCATCTGTGCCCCGTTGCAGAGATTTCTCTCCACTTCCTGTACCAAAGCTAAACAGGAAGCAAAAGTAAATCCCTGTAAATTAAGGGAATTCCTTGGGGACCCCCAGGTCACCAGAACTAAAGTCCCCATTGGAAGATTTCCCCATTGGAAGATTTACTTTTCTGAGGACAAACAAAAATGAGGGATTTTCTTTTACTTTCATTTTCACTTTTAATGACATTGGTAAACAGGACAAATAGAGAGGGGGAATCTCCTTAACAGGGGTGCAGACAGCAAGAAGAACTGACAGGGGGTCTAATGCATCTCCACTCTATCCAAAATTTAAAAAAATAAGTTTTGCCTTTAGTTATACTTTAACCACTTTTCCTCCACAGGATTCCCCCTTCCTGACCAGGCCATTTTTTGCTTTATGGCGCTGCGCTACTTTAACTGGCAATTTTGTGGTCATGCAATGCTGCACCCAATTTAAATGTATGCCCTTTTTACCCATAAATAGAACTTTCTTTCAGTGGTATTTGATCGCCTGTGCGGTTTTTATTGTTTGCTCTATAAACAAAAAAACTATATTTTTTACTTTTTGCTGTTAAACATGTCCAGTAAAAAATTTAAAAAATCTAATTTTGTCATAAATTTAGGCCAAAATGTATTCTGTTACATGGCTTTGCTCAAAAAATCCCAATACGTGTAAATTAATTGGATTACATGAAAGTTATAGCATTTACAAATGGCGGTATATACACTGGATTTTTTTTTTTTACTAGTAATGGTGGCGATCAGCAACTTATAGTGGGATTGCGCTGGACATTCTGACACTGGGGGGGGGGGGACTGACTTTGTTTCACTGACATTTCCAGTGACACCAATACAATGATCAGTGCTAATAAAAAGCACTAACACTGTACTAATGACACTGTGCAGGAAGGGGTTAACATCTGGTGCCATCAAAGGCTTTACTGTGTGCTGTGTGTGTGTTTCACTGTAAGCACACTGTTATGCACAGCCATACAAAGCAGTGTGTAGGAGCTGACAGGGGAGAGATCGGTATTGTTTACATACAAGTTTCTACCCAATCAGAAATCCTCAGAGATCGCCGGGTGCCGGTGGGGAATCATCAACCGGGACTCGGTGATTGACAGCCAAAGCCACAAATGGCGGCACGGGTAGGACGCACACCCCTACCTGCAAAATCATGTATATATACGTGATTATGTGCACCCGTGCTGCCCTGTAGCAGTATTTCTGCTATGGGGGCGGCACAGAAGCAGTTAATAATTTATTTTAAAGGTCTGGCTCTTATTGACTTCAGTGGGGTTGGGATTTGACATCCAAACTCATTTGTGCACCAAACGTCCTGTGAGCCGAACCCTGTTATGTTCATCTCATCCCTACATAATATCAGACGCCACCTTGCAGACATATAACAGGGAAATATGACAAGCTTACCTCCCAGTTTGTCCTCCTTCATCTGTGGGATGTCTCAATGTTCTGTCATCACTGCGGCCATCTTCTGGATTATTTCTTCTGACCTTTTATGCTCACTGAGCAGCCACAATGATGTCATTCTCTCATATGGGTACGCCGCATGAGAGTTGCATTCTCCCTGTATCTGGCTCCTACTCTCAGCATTGTACAGGTGGTGGGGGGGTACACTGCATGGTGCATACACCTTAGAAAATCCCTCCCAAGGAGGGAAAGATGTTCTGGCAGAAGGGATTTACAAAGAAGCTCCTACTAAAAATTTGAGCAATCTCTGACCTCTCCTTCGGGCCCCAAATCCAATCACTGGCTAAATCCCGTCGCCTCAACCTCCACAACATTTCCAAAATCCGCCCCTTTCTGACCAATGACACCAAAAAACAATGTATCCACGCCTTAGTTATATCCTGCCTTGATTACTGCAACTCCCTCCTCACTGGTCTACTGTTACACAGGCTATCCCTCCTTCAGTCTATTATGAATGCTGCTGCTAGACTCATACACCTTACCAACTGATCAACGACTGCTGCCCTTCTCTGCCAATCCCTTCACTGGCTTCCACTAACCCAACGTATAAAATTCAAAATACTAACCACAACGTACAAAGCCATCCACAACATTTCCCCTAGCTACATCACTAGCGTCATCCGCAGATACCACTCAAATCGCCCGCTTTGCTCCTCCCAAGACATCTTGCTCCCTAGCTCTCTTGTCACCTCCTCCCATGCCTCCAGGACTTCTTCAGAACCTCTCCCATCCTCTGGAAATTGCTACCTCAGTATGTCCGGTCAGCCCCCACCCTGTCTGCCTTTAGGCAATCTTTGAAAACTCACCTATTCAGGTAAGCCTACCCACCTCCACTTGAGAACTGTAGTTGAGTAACCTCCATCAGATCCTCCTCGGCAGCTATCACCTTTTGCACCACCTCCCCCCTCCCTTTAGAATGTAAGCTCCATAAACCGGACCCTCCTATGCCTTCTGTGATGAAATGTATTGTAATTGTACTGCCTCCCTTTATAATGTAAAGCGCTGTGCAAACTATTGGCGCTATATAAATCCTGTATTATAATAATCATTTTTTATACATTCTAGCCCTGCTTTAGTGGTCACAGCTGGGAAATGTTAAATGATATAATGTGCATTTACTGCAGATTCCTCTGTTATACAATATATCTGCATACTGGTGGAATGGTATATTGGTCTGTGGACAAGAGAAATGTGCTTAGCAAGATACAGAATGAGAGGACAAGATGGTTTCACAAAGATATCTGAGCACAAAGAATTCTATAGAATCAGACATCAGAAAACGTTTTTTGGTTTATCAGGATAAGAACTAGAAGCTCATGTGATTTCTGAAAGCTCGCCATTATCAGATTGTATTTTATCTCGGCATCTTACAGGATAATAGTTTGCACGGAATCAATGTTTATTAATAACTTCAGCTCTTGTATCTTATGAAGCAAAGCCATTTGTAAATTTACACCACGGGTCTGTTTATTCATCAATAATTCAGCAACTTTATTCATGACTTGTAAGTAAAATCTATGGTCTCTGTGTACATTTATATTTTATACCATCAGCATTGTAATAGCAATAGAAACAATAGTTATTATTACCAATCTAATATAAGTTTGAAAATCTCCTTTCATGTTGTAAGTCCGAGTCCTCTGCTGGCCCTCACAATATTCTGGATTCCCAGCATGCTTTTCAGCTTACCCTCTGCTGTTTAACACCCCGGTCACATCAAGCCCGACTTTGAAATCGTGAGACTTACAGTGAAGTCGCACGATTTCTAAGTTGGGGAACCCACCGATTTCAGGTGCAATTTGCAAGACATCTGATACAGCTGTCTATGCAAATCGCACCAAAAGTTCTGCATATACTACTTTTGAAATTGCTCTGACCAAGATGAAACCACACAATATGACCGCTCCAATTGTGGACAATAGGGTGCGACTTGTCATGCAATTTTCACATCGCAGGGCATGCAAATTGCATGCCACGTTACACCCAGTGTGACCGGGGGGTAGTACATTATTTCTTTAAAGCAGCAGTTCAATCAAAAAAAATAAACTGAAAATGGGACTTCTTATGGTTTTCTTCCAACAATGGCTTTCTTCTTGCCACTCTTCCATAAAGGCCAGGTTTGCGGCGTGCCCGACTAATAGTTGTCTTGAGGACAGATTCTCCCACATGAGCTGTGGATCTCTGCAGCTCCTCCAGAGTTCCCATGGGCCTCTTGGCTGCTTCTTTGATTAATGATCTCCTTGCCCAGCCTGTTAGTTTAGGTGGATGGTCATGTCTTGGTAGGTTTGCAGTTGTGCCGTACTCTTTCCATTTTCAGATGATGGATTGAACAGTGCTCTGTGAGAGGTTCAAAGCTTGGGATTTTTTTTTTATATGCTAACCCTGCTTTAAACTTCTCCACAACTTTATCCCTGCCCAGTCTGGTGTGTTCCTTGGCCTTCATGATGCTGTTTGTTCACTAATGTTCTCTAACAAACCTCCAAGGGCTTCACAGAACAGCTGTGTTTATACTGAGATTAAATGACACACAGGTGGACTCTATTTACTAACTAGGTGACTTCTGAAGGCAATCGGTTCCACTAAATTTTAGTTAGAGGTATCAGAGTAGAGGGGGCTGAATACAAATGCACGCCAAACTTACTCAGATTGTAAAAAAATTTGAAAACCATTTCTCATTCTCCTTCCACTTCACAATTATGTGCCACTTTGTGTTGGTCTATCACATCAAATCCCAATAAAATACACTTACGGTTTTGGTTGTAACATGACAAAATGTGGAAAATTTCAAGGGGGTGGAATACTTTTTCAAGGCACTGTAGATGAGATGAGTGCATTGAAAATTCAGTTTTGATCAATTTTCAAATATACTGTATATACTGTAGGTATGATTGTTTGTAGACTGTACAGCTCTACACTGATTTTACCAGAGAAATGGAGCAGAATACATTTTGGCCTAAATTTGTGATGAAATATTATTTATTTACAAAGTTTTATAAGATAAACTAAGAAAAATGCTTCTCTTCCAAAACCTTCCCTTTATTTAGAAAAAAAAAACACTGATGATTAAATGTAATCACTGAGTGTTTTTCTAATAGAGAGCCATGGGTCCCATTTTGCATTGAAGATATGCATGGTTTCAGAGGTCATATGGAAAATTCTCTCTGACAGCATAACACAGTCAACTCTTATCACGATATGTGAGAAGGGAACCAAAGGGCTTTTCCAACTGAAGGCTACAGACCACTCTGTGGCGACACAGATAGTATGGATCAGTTGAATTACAAGCCAGGAATTGGTGCAAATAATAAACGTGTATACAGTCAGGTCCATAAATATTGGGACATGGACACAATTCTAACATTTTTGGCTCTATACATCACCCCAATGGATTTGAAATGAAACGAACAAGATGTGCTTTAACTGAAGACTGTCAGCTTTAATTTGAGGGTATTTACATCCAACTCAGGTGAACAGTGTAGGAATTACAACAGTTTGCATATGTGCCTCCCACTTTTTAAGGGACCAAAAGTAATGGGACAGAATAATAATCATAAATCAAACTTTCACTTTTTAATATTTGGTTGCAAATCCTTTGCAGTCAATGACAGCCTGAAGTCTGGAATGCATAGACATCACCAGACGCTGGGTTTCATCCCTGGTGATGCTCTGCCAGGCCTCTACTGCAACTGTCTTCAGTTCCTGCTTGTTCTTGGGGCATTTTCCCTTCAGTTTTGTCTTCAGCAAGTGAAATGCATGCTCAATTGGATTCAGGTCAGGTGATTGACTTGGCCATTGCATAACATTCCACTTCTTTCCCTTAAAAAACTCTTTGGTTGCTTTTGCAGTCTGCTTTGGGTCATTGTCCATCTGCACTGTGAAGCGGCGTCCAATGAGTTCTGAAGCATTTGGCTGAATATGAGCAGATAATATTGCCCGAAACACTTCACAATTCATCCGGCTGCTTTTGTCAGCAGTCACATCATCAATAAATACAAGAGAACCAGTTCCATTGGCAGCCATACATGCCCACGCCATGACACTACCACCACCATGCTTCACTGATGAGGTGGTATGCTTAGGATCATGAGCAGTTCCTTCCCTTCTCCATACTCTTCTCTTCCCATCACTCTGGTACAAGTTGATCTTGGTCTCATCTGTCCATAAGATGTTGTTCCAGAACTGTGAAGGATTTCGTTTGGCAAACTCTAATCTGGCCTTCCTGTTTTTGAGGCTCACCAATGGTTTCCATCTTGTGGTGAACCCTCTGTATTCACTCTGGTGAAGTCTTCTCTTGATTGGTGACTTTGACACACATACACCTACCTCCTGGAGAGTGTTCTTGATCTGGCCAACTGTAGTGAAGGGTGTTTTCTTCACCAGGGAAAGAATTCTTCGCTCATCCACCACAGCTGTTTTCCGTGTTCTTCCGGGTCTTTTGGTGTTGCTGAGCTCCCCGGTGCATTCCTTCTTTTTAAGAATTTTCCAAACAGTTGTTTTGGCCACGCCTAATGTTTTTTCTATCTCTCGGATGGGTTTGTTTTGTTTTTTCAGCCTACTGATGGCTTGCTTCACTGATAGTGACAGCTCTTTGATCTCATCTTGAGAGTTGACAGCAACAGATTCCAAATGCAAACAGCACACTTGAAATGAACTCTGGATCTTTTATCTGCTCATTGTAATTGGGATAATGAGGGAATAACACACACCTGGCCATCGAACAGCTGAGAAGCCAATTGTCCCATTACTTTTGGTCCCTTAAAAAGTGGGAGGCACATATGTAAACTGTTGTAATTCCTACACCGTTCACCTGATTTGGATGTAAATACCCTCAAATTAAAGCGGACAGTCTGCAGTTAAAGCACATCTTGTTCGTTTCATTTCAAATCCATTGTGGTGGTGTATAGAGCCAAAAATGTTAGAATTGCGTCGATGTCCCAATATTTATGGACCTGACTGTAGATGTCGCTCCTGCGCTATTAAATATATAAAATATATGGTAAACTGCCAGCACTTAGGTGACACAACCCTGGCACCAAACACAGTCAGAAAGTAAATTGTAAAACAGTGTAGTGCTATAAATTCCCTATCCACATAACTTAATACAAAAAGATAAAGACAACATGTGGTGCTGTGATTCCTCCCAGTATATAGATCCGTCCTATTATGTGAAAAACACACACAACAATCTTCATGCAGGTGCTCCCAATTGTAATGTGAATCCACAGTGACAGGGGTGCCCCCTCACCTTCCTGCCCAGGCCCCGCAGGACCACTGAGCCAGACAATTGCCTCTCTGTTATCCTCCCACAACACCTTGGGGACCTCCTCAGCAGTAGTGGTGGTACTTCCTCCTCTGATAGGTGATATTTCCACTAGGTACCTCCAGATATTAATGCGCACTCATTTTCATATGCATCCCACATAAGACAAGAAAGATCCACATAGTGTAAAACCGCATAAACCTTTTATTTAAAAAGCCACACTACTGGTACTGCTCACATTTGTGTGGTTAAACATGCACATTTTCACCACACCATGGGTGTACTGGCTTGTGTGGATCCTCACGAGAAGGTGGACCAAGATGGCACCGACGCCGGATATGACGTCACCGCGTGGTCCGTTAGGCTCCTCCCACTGGCGTATCTACACGTTACGTCACGATTGATGGCACGTGACTTCATCAGGATAACGCCCACGTGACCACACCAGTAGTAAACAACAAAGAACAATATAAGCCAAACCAGCATCCTCCAGCCACATATGAGTATTATACTCCTAAAAATAAAAATAAGGGGAAACCCAAGAAGGGAGGGCCACAACAATATTATAGACCACAAGGCCATGGTTATAATAACCAATGGAGACCAAACTACCCACCGTATCACCCGCAGCCGAGAACTCAATACCCCCCAAGAAATAATCAAGGGTATAATCAGGGGGACAGATCATATAGACCAGATTATAGACCACCCAGTAAAAACCAAGATTATGATTGGAATGAGAGGAACTACTACCATCAGGGTGTGAGAAGTCCAATACCAATGTATAACCGGTATGAACCATTACAATATAACCACTCACAGCAAGGTTTTTTAGAGAAAGACAGAGGAGGGAGGAGCCCAGTAAGGGAGCAAAAGAGAAGCCCCATAAGAGGAGGAGGGGATGTAGAGCAGGAACAAAAGAACAAAAGAAAAAGAGACCAATAAGGAGGGGAGTATTTAACCTTAGCAGGGTAGATTTGTCCCGGGAGGAACTAGAAGTCTTGGACAAAGGTTTAAAATACGCCCCCCAGAAAGCTGCCAACAAATTTGATAATTATATAGATATGCTGAAATTTACGAGGAAATTAAATATCAAAAAGTATTTTTTAGGTATCCCCAGTATATCAAATACTACAAATCAAACATCCAGTATAATTACCCACACGAATCTGAGAAACAAATCACTTTTTAATCCGCAGATCCCTAGGAACAATCAGATTGAAGTTTTAAAAAAGATGGTCCAGCAAGACATTGAGAAATTTGAAGTTGCACAAGTTCATAAAAAAAAATAAAAATAAAAGTAGAACGGTCCAAATAGGTATGAAAAAATTGGTGCAGCGAGACAATATAGTGATAAGACCGGCGGACAAAGGGGGTGGGATTGTGGTTCTTTCTAAAGAACAGTACCTTCAGGAATTTAATTCCCAATTAAGAGATACTATCACATATAATATACTCCAAAAAGATCCTACAATGCTTTATAAGAAAGAATTAAAGAAGTTAATAAAATAAGGGTCAGTGAATAACATTTTAAATAAAAAGGAATCAAGGTACTTGGTCCCGGATACATGTAGGGTTCCACTCATTTATTTATTCCCAAAAATACATAAAGATCTGACAAACCCGCCAGGAAGGCCAGTAGTCAATGGCATCGACTCAGTTCTTGCCCGGCTGGGTCAATATATAGATACATTCCTGCAACCGTTAGTGAAAGATACACCAGCCTACCTTAGAGATACCAAACATCTCATCAAAATAATTGAGAAGATTCAGTGTAATCCAGAATTGTGCCTAGCGTGTGCCGATGTCTCTTCACTTTACTCTATCATCGACCATGAGGATGCTATTACCTCTACAAGGTGGGGGTTAGAACAATATAGTTCATTACAATGGAAACAACAAAATACATTATTGACTGCCTTGATTTTTGCATAACGCATAACTATTTTTGGCATGACCATCAATATTTTCAGCAAACTAGAGGGGTTGCTATGGGGGCTCGTTATGCCCCCAGTGTAGCTAACCTCTTTATGGCTTATTGGGAACAAGAGGCAGTTTATTATCAAACCCCACGCCAACTACTTTTATACAAGAGGTTCATTGACGATGTAATCATCCTATGGGAAGGGGATATAGAGAGTTTACAACTATTCCTAAACATCCTTAACAATAATGATAAGAACATAAAATTCTCCTGGGTGACCAGTAAGGAGTCAATAAATTTTCTGGATTTGAACATTGAAATAAGGGGGAATAATTTGGTTACAACTACATTTTTTAAGGGAGTTGACCACAACAGATATATTCCGTTGGATAGCTGTCACTACCCTCAATGGTTGCTAAACCTCCCTAGGGGACAATTTGTTAAGTTGCGGAGGAACTGCACTAATAAAGAGGACTATGACCAACAAGTTAAGACTCTTGGTAAAAGGTTTGAGGAAAAGGGGTATAAGAAGGAATCCATTCCAGCCACCATAGAGGAGGTAAGGAAAATAGAGGGCCCAACTACTGAAGGATAAACAGAAGAAAGAAACATCTGAGGAACAGATACCAATCATCCTTGATTTCAATACACAATACAAAAAAGTGGAGAAGATTTTCCTAAAATATTGGCCTATCCTTAGAACAGACCCAATTTTAGGGAAATGTCTAGGGGAAAAGCCAAAATTTATATACCGGAGGGCTCCAACAGCCAGATCCCAACTAGTAAAGAATGTAATTGACCCCCCAAAAGTAAAACAGCAAACTATGGTGTTTGATCTGAAGGGGTTTTACCCCTGTAAGACATGCTACGCATGTAGGGAGACGAGGGGCACTAATACAAGAAAAAAACAGTTCCAGGCAAATACAGGGGTGACATACACCATAAAAGATTTTATTTCATGTCAAACCAAAGGTGTAGTATACTGCCTGGAGTGTAAATGCAGATTACAATATGTGGGGAGGACGAAAAGGCCAATGTGGAAAAGAATAAGGGAACATGTGTAAATATAAAAAAGGGCCAAACGAAGCACAGTGTCCCCAAACATTTTTCCACATATCATCATAATGACCCCACATCACTTAAATTTTGGGGTATTGAAAAACACAAAGGCCATTGGAGGGGTAGCAATATGGTGAAGGACCTTAGCCAAAAGGAATCTAAATGGATCTTTTTGATGAGGATGCAAGCCCAAAGAGGCTTGAATGTTGAGTTCGATCTCAATAACTTCATCAGTAACTTTTAGTGCTCCATATTAACCGGAAAGCCAAGGAGCAATGTATAAGGGAGGTTTGATTTGTATAAAGTATTAATAAAGAGGATTTATAAGGGTTATAATGTAGATCCTAAGTGGAAAAGAAGAGTACACTCCGATATATAATTAATTATTCAATGTGTAGTGTTTTTTACTGTTGTGGTTCATTGTGTATTTTATTTTAAAAAAAAATAAAAAAACTACTGAATATAAAAAAAAAAAAAAAATAATTTTTTTATTAGTGTATATGAATTATTTTATGTTTTAAATGAGTCTTTCAATATGAGTATATAATGGAGATTGGATTGTAACATCACAACATTGGCGACACTGACAACCAGTGGCATCCAGGAATTTGATAAATGCTAGAGTTTAGGTATACATGACATTATATGCCACATGTATAAGTTAGTGGTTTTAATGATATAAGTTCATTTGAGATATTTTAATTAATAAAGTTGATTAATGATATAGATAATTTTTTTATAAAACTTTTTATAAATAGTCCTATTGGACAGATTAAGGGGTATTAATAAAATATCTTTCGTTTTCCCCCCGTTTTTAACATTGCAGTAAGGGTAGAGTATAGGTTATATTATAAGATGTCCGCATATTAGAAAGTAAGCCTGACTTCAATAGTATGGCAGTGCGGACACCGCCCCTCCTGTTAATTAAGAGGCTGAGAGGATATAAACAGAGACCAGGCCCATAGTAGGCGTATATCCTGATGAAGTCACGTGCCATCAATCGTGACATAATGCGTAGATATGCCAGTGGGAGGAGCCTAACGGACCGCGACGTCATATCCGGTGTCGGCGCCATCTTGGTCCACCTTCTCGTGAGGATCCACACAAGCCAGTACACCCATGGTGTGGTGAAAATGTGCATGTTTAACCACAAAAATGTGAGCAGTACCAGTAGTGTGGCTTTTTAAATAAAAGGTTTATGCGGTTTTACACTATGTGGATCTTTCTTGTCTTATGTGGGATGCATATGGTAATGAGTGCGCATTAATATCTGGAGGTACCTAGTGGAAATATCACCTATCAGGAGGAGGAAGTACCACCACTACTGCTGAGGAGGTCCCCAAGGTGTTGTGGGAGGATAACAGAGAGGCAATTGTCTGGCTCAGTGGTCCTGCGGGGCTTGGGCAGGAAGGTGAGGGGGCACCCCTGTCACTGTGGATTCACATTACAATTGGGAGCACCTGCATGAAGATTGTTGTGTGTGTTTTTCACATAATAGGACGGATCTATATACTGGGAGGAATCACAGCACCACATGTTGTCTTTATCTTTTTGTATTAAGTTATGTGGATAGGGAATTTATAGCGCAGCACTGTTTTACAATTTACAAATAATAAACATATCGATGGAGAGAGAATGACGGGACCAGACACAAGATGAAAGACTAAAGAAGATATTCTAAGCCATATTGGTTTCAAAACTTCACAATCCCAAAACAAACGAAAGAAAGAGCCCACCACTAAGCAGCCTTTAAAACAACTTTCAAAAGAATCCACATACATATTATGAATTCTAGAAGGAGTATAATACCAACGAGTTATTACTTTCATAGCTGTTTCTCTTGTGGAAATAGAATGGGTGTGTGTTTACAAAGATTCAGTAACATGTTAGACCATTCAACTAAAGAGTATTGGGCACCACATTCTTGTTCCCACTGTAACATGTAAGAGTTTATCCGGAATAGGTGATGTTTGTATCACTTTGTAGATAGATGATATAATACCCTTACCTCTAGGAGAAGATTTACATATCCTTTCAAAAATAGGAAATCAGAGAAAACTGAGAGATCAAGTTAAATTTGTTTTTATACGTGTTCCATAGATGTACAGATTGTGCTACGAGAGTGTTATATGGGGCAATCATTGTATGAGATATACTAGATGCCCAAAGCAAACCAGGCAGGTAGTAAGGATAACTTGACCCTGACTGAAATCTAATCCTGGGGACATTAGAGTGGTGAATATTCCATTGTGCAAGTTGAGCAAATCTGGCACCAAGATAATATGACCATAAATGTGGAAATCTCAATCCACCAGAGGATTGTGAGTTATAAAGTATTGTTTTAGAGAATCTTGGACGTTTACCAAGCCATATAAATATATTTATCTCTCTTTGAATGTAATCTAGAAATTTACAGATTTTTATTGGGGGGGTCTAAATAGGTACAATAGCTTAAGAAGTATACTCATTTTAATGGCTGTCACTCTGTCCAGAAAATATATAGGGAATGTTTTCCAGAGTTTAAGAAGATTTGTAACTGTTTTATGAATAGTATGGAAATTGTGATGGAATAGGTCACTAAAGGATCAATTTCTAAGTACGGAATTGAATCTTTAGACCATTGACATGGGAAAGAGATTTTAAGTCTTTCTATCACGAGAAGAGATATATTGATTGATAATGCATTAGATTTAGTGAAATTGACCTGTAAACCTGAAAGGGAGGAGAATTGATCAAGGATAGAATGAAGGTTCGGTAAAGAGAGTAATGGTTTAGTGATACAAAGTAAAGCATCATCTGCATATAAGCAAAGTTTAAATTCTTGAAAACCATCAGAATATCCTGCAATGTCTGGATGTTTATTAATCGCTTTAGTAAGGGGCTCCATCGCCAAGGCGAAAATCAGGGGAGAAAGAGGACACCCCTGACGAGTGCCTCTACCCACAGAGCAAAACTCTGAGTTAAATCCAGGAATTTTGATCCTTGTTTTGGGGGAATTGTATAATGCTTGAAAACCTTGATTGAATTCCCCAACCAAACCAAATCGATGAAGTAGAGTATTAAGATAGGGCCATGTCATGCTATCAAAAGCTTTGTGGATGTCTAAACTTAATATAGCCTAATATAGAGTTCAGATTGTCATCTTGTCTGACATTGGTAGCCAGCCTAATATTGTCTGTAATTGGCCTGTAAGGAATAAATCCTGATTGATCTGGTGAGATAATAGAAGGAATAATAGAGGCCAAACTGTCAGCTAGAATTCTACTAAATATTTTTAGATCATTATTAATTACCGAGATTGGCTGTAATTTTGAGGATAAAAGGTGGTCTTTTTAGGCTTAGGTAGCAACAACATATTTGCCAATAACATTTCGTCAGGGAGATGATGACCCTGAAGAATGAAATTGAAAAGCGATGACAAATTAGGGGCCAAACTGTGGCAAAATTCTTATAATAAGCTGAGGTATATCCATCTGGGCCTGGCGCTGTAGAACTTTTTAAAGATTTAATAACATTGAGTACTTCTACTTCTGTGCAAGGTGAATTTAATATATATTTTTTAGCCTTTGTAATTAAAGGAAGGGGAATATTATTAAACCATTCCAAAATGCAATCAGATATTATATCTGAAGGAGGGGCAAGTAGATTCTTATAGAACTTCTCCAACATTTCCCATACTTCTTTAGGTAATGAGGAGATTTTACCCCATGTGGATTTAAGTTTGTATACGTGAGGGGGGCTTATTGTTTGTTTGAGTTTTCATGCAAACATGGTTGAGTTGCTATAAAGTAAAAATTTGTCTTTTGACCATTTTACATTTTTTTCTGTCTTAGCTGATAAAAGCGTGTCCAATTCTAATCTCTTATCTGATATGGCTTGAGAGATATCATTAGAAGGAGTTTGAACATGTATGTTATGTAACAGTTTTATTTCCTTAGTGAGAGAATTAATTTTTAGCCAATTTTCTTTATTTCATGCTGTAGCAATACTAATAAAGTGGACTTGTAAGACAGCCATATGAGCAGCCCATATAATAGGGATGGATGTTCCGGGTATAGAATTCAAAGAGAAATATTCCTTTAGAGCTGAAGTAATTTTGTTTTTTATAGAAAGGTTAGAAAGTAAGGAGTCATTCAGATGCCATGAGTATGGAGTATCAGGCATGCCAATACATGAAACATCCAGTCTGACCAAATGATGGTCTGACCATGCACAAGGATATATATCATCTGAAAGAAAGCCTGCCAAGATTACTGGAGTACAAAAAAATGTAGTCAAGCCTGGCTTGAGTTTGATGAGGGTGTGAAAAGAGAGAATATTCTTTAGCACCAGTGTTATGGGCCACCCAGGAATCAATTAATTGATTGCTATTCAGAAGCCTTACAAGAGTTTTAGGAAAAACTTTTGAGCTGGTGGTTGGGTTACTTCTATCCAGAGAAGACTGAGATACTAAATTGAAATCCCCTCCCACCAGCATATGGTAGTTTCCCTCTAAAACATCAAAAAAAACTCCAGAAAAACCACCTTATGGGCCTCATTAGGGGCATAAGCATTTGCCATGGTAAGCTCTTTACCATCCAAAGAACCTTTAGTGATTAAGAATCTGCTTTTAGAATCTCTATACACTTGTTGGATATCAAATGCCAAAGAGTTGTGAAAACAAAATAGCAACACCTCTCCATTTAGAAGAGAACGTGGTAAAGAAAGCTTGAGAAAATAATTTATAGAAATATTTTGTATTTTTATCAAGTTGAAAATGTGTCTCTTGTAACATAATGATTTTTGCACCTATTTTTTTATATTGTATAAAAGCTTTTCTGCGTTCTGATGGGGAATTAAATCCCTGGACATTGTGTGAAATTATTTGAATTACCATTATGTGGAAAATAAGTAACTATAAAACAAAATATTTGATTTATAAAGCTATAGAAAACAGGGGGTTCTGCACACAATAGTCAATAATGGAATATCTGGAGATCTTAGTTTATAAACCTGCATTAGTTTGTGTCCAATAGAGAGAATAGAATACAAGATCGGGATCTTGAAGCCTAAGACATTCACGTTACCCAGGAGCCTCAACAAAATATAAAATAACTTGTAAACTTTGTCAAGACAGCCAGCAAAATACAAAAAGCTAGCGGACAAAATAAGGCAACATAAATACATAAAAAAATGGATCAGGGATCGCATCGACACCTGATAACAATCTGTTACTTATGGGACTAATAAGTCCCAAATTCAAACTTGGCAATACCTTAAAAAGAGAATACACAAAGTATGAATAGGGCTGCATTACTACGGAATGGACGGGAAGTACCGGGGAAAAAAAATGAGTTATACAACAGAAAGGTGCAATGTCTTAATTGTAAACCAATGTACCTCAGAGGTAGGGAGCGTAATTCTGCATAGAAGGAGCATAACATTAAGCAACAAACTATAAATCATAAAGGTATAACCAAAGAGACAGACCATAATCATATAGATGTTGTATGAAGAGGACAAAAGACAAAACACAAAAAAAAGAGGGTCTTTCGCTTCAACTTATTCAACTAGGTTTTCAACACTAGTGTAGGTCTACTTCAAGATCAGTCATAATGATGTAGTAGACTGTAGTAATTAACTTTTCATCTCATGGTGAACATGACATCTGTCACATCTGGAAGCCAGAGTGAACCAAATTGGTGTTGGACGAGGCGTTTGGTGGTCTAGGTGATGTGTCAGCCTCATGAAGACTAGAATATCAAGTCCTTCTTGCAGAGTGGTGGCAACATATATAGAACCATTATGTGGAATGATGAGTTTTAAAGGAAAACCCCATCTATAATGGATCCTGGCTGAAGCAAATTATGTTGTCACTTCTTTCATTTTCCGGCGTCTCTCTAGTGTAGCTGGTGAGATGTCAGGAAAACTTTGAATCTTAACGCCATCTAAGAAGAGGTTTTGAATGTTCCTCGCAGATCTTAATATGTCTTCCTTAATTAAAAAGTTCTTCTTCATGCAAAGAACCAGATCTCTCGGAGGTTTATCTGGTAGCGGTTTGGGGCGAAGATCCCTGTGAATGCGATCACAAGTGAAAGCTGTGGGATCCTGGTCAGGTAATAGTGATTTGAATAACCATCAGATCTGTAACTGATTCAGGGATACCACAAATTCTGAGATTGTTTCTCCTGTTTCGATTGTCAAGATCTTCAGCTTGGGCTTGAACTAATGAAAAGGCCTGTGAAAGGGATTCATGTTCTCTGCTGAGATCTGTATAAGCCAGGCTGAGTTCATCATGTTTCATCTCAAGCCTGTCAGTGTGGCCCCCTAGAGCAGCTAACTCCTGTGAGAGAGTGTTGGAAGTCTTATGAAATTCTGATTGGAATTTAGCTGCTATTTTATGATACATATTCTCTAAACTCTTGTCAAGATCAACTTTAGTGAGAGAATTAGAGTACTCAGGATCTTGTGGAGTGATTATTGTATCATGATCTGATGAAGGTAATATATAGGAGAAGCTGAGAGGGCGCCGGGACCATCTTGAGCCATGTGCGATTTTTCCTGTTCCTGCATAAGGTATTGAGTTAGGGATTTCTGGGCACTCTTTTCTCCTTTAGGCAGGCATGCACAGGATCTGAAGATCGATGGGGTGATAGAAGAAATGTAAATATCTATCTGAAGTCCGTCTAACATGGCAGGATTCCTGTCCGGTGTGCGGAGCTGAGCCAAGTAGCTTCTGCTCCGTTCCATGCCGTGCATGCCCCCCCCGTGTAACTATCATGCAAAGTGTGACTGCTGAAATCTGAAACATAACCTGGGCAGGAAGGGGGTGAAACAGTCATGTCTTCAAGTGGTTAATCAGGGATAACAGGGCTAAATGATGTTTGCCTAAATGTCATCATCTCTGGGGATAGAGGAGAGCAGTGAATGTGAGTGATATAATGAGAGGTGGGTTATATGCCCAATGCTCTTTTTTTCAAAAGGTGCAGCCATGTGCAGTGAACAAAAGGCAGCTTCAAGAACAGTCAAGTCTAAATCCAAGGTCAGGGAAATCATGGCTCCACATTGAGCACACCAAGCTTAGAAAGGCCCTATCAACATAAAATAAAAAAAAAAAAAAAACTACAAAAGGAGATATAAACCTTAAAATGCCACCCTAAAACAAAGGCCCACTTTTTAATGGGATGCCATGTATTACCAAAATAAAATAAAAAAGCAGTTTATTGTAAAATAACAGCCCTGTCAAAAAAAAGGAAAAAACAAATATGTAAAAAAACAGAGTAACTGAAAAACCCTAAATTAGCTCCACTGAAAAAAAGACCATTTTTTGTTAAAGTGAATAATGATGAGCAGAAAACGCCTGGGTTTTGTTCAAGCATTGTTCAGAGAACATGTTTTTGATAGTTTCTGAGCTAATAGACAAGGAATTGTCAAACACATGGCATGGGGATTGCTCTCTTTCACTGGCTGTAAACCCTTACATATACCAAGTGAGGTGACCAGCCTCAGGTGATACTAGAAGTCCAAATCCTCCTATATAAGTTGTAGCTGTTTATCTGCAGCCCTCTCCCCTCTACAGCCATTTAAAGTGTAGAATTGACACAGCTCTTCTGAGCTTCAAGAAGGCTGGAGGCAGAAATCTGATGTCATACACTGCACAGCGCAGACAGGAGAGCAGGATATAATCGGAGATCTGAGTGAAATGAATGGACACACCCCTCTGCACAATCTCATAGGGAAACATGCACAGCTGAAGCCGTCAATCACAGGCTGTGTGCTGGAGGCCCCTCTCCTATCACCTGTGATTGCTTATAGTCAGGGAAGCCTGCCAGAAATGACTCAAACTCAGTGCTTTGGATTGAGACAATTTAGACACTATCGAAAAATATGCTTTGTTCCTTTGTCATGGTCCAGGTTTACAACCATTTTAAATTGTATTTGAAAGCACTGATTTTATTAATACTCAAAGTGACACATTTAACATGAAAGTTTCATTAAATGCCATGCCTGGCGGGTGCCCCGACACTGCCTTTGAAGTGGCTCATCTGTATGATGTATACAACCTACTACAGCAACACCGACATACAGTTGCAAGAAAAAGTATGTGAACCCCTTGGGATTACATGGAGTTTTGCATTAATTGGGCATAAAATGTGCTCTGAACGTCATCTAAGTCACAACAGTAGAAGAACACAGTCTGCTAAACATAATACTACACAAACATTAGATGTTGCCATGGTTTAATTGCACATAACATGTAAACATTCACAGTGCAGGGAGGAAAAAGTATGTGAACCTTTGGACTTAATAACTGGTTGACCCTCCTTTGGCAGCAATAACCTCAACCAAACGTTTCCTGTAGTTGCAGATCAGACCTGCACAACGATCTGGAGTCATTTTGGACCACTCCTCTTAACTGTTTCAGTGTAGCAATATTCTTAGGATGTCTGGTGTGAATTGCTCTCTTAAGGTCATGCCACAGCATTTCAATCGGGTTGAGGTCAGGACTCTGACTGGGCCACTCCAGAAGGCGTAGTCTGTGCTGTTGCAGCCATTGTTTTGTTGAATTACTTGTATGCTTTGGGTCATTGTCCTGTTGCATCACCCATCCTCTGCGGAGCTTTAGTTGCCAGACAGATGGTCGTACGTTTTCCTGCAAAATGTCTTGATAAACTCTGGAATTTATTTTCCCATCAATGACAACAATCCATCCAGGCCCTGAGGCAGCAAAGCAGCCCCAAACCATGATGCTCCCTCCGCCATGTTTCACAGTGGGGATGAGGTTTTGATGTTGGTGTGCTCTGCCTTTTTTTCTCCACACATAGTGTTGTGTGTTCTTCCCAAACAACTCAATCTTGGTTCCATCTGTCCACAGTATATTTTGCCAGTAGTGCTGTGGAAGATCCAGGTGCTCTTTTGCAAACTTCAAACGTGCTGCAATATTCTTTTTGGACAGCAATGGCTTCCTCCGTGGTGTCCTCCCATGTACTCCATTCTTGTTTAATGTTTTCCTTATTGTAGATGTGTCAACAAAAATGTTAGCATGTGCCAGAGATTTCTGTAGGTGTTTAGCTGACACTCTGGGATTCTTCTTTACCTCATGCAGCATTCTGCGCTGTGCTCTTGCAGTCATTTTTACAGGACAACCACGCCTAGGGAAAGTAGCAACAGTGCTAAACTTTCTCCATTTGTAGACAGTCTGTCTTACCGTGGACACATGAACATCAAGGCTTTTGGAGATACTTTTGTAACCCTTTCCAGCTTCATGCAAGTCAACAATTCTTGATGGTAGGTCTTCTGAGAGCTCTTTTCTGCGAGGCATGGTTCACATCAGACAGTGCTTCTTGAAACCAGTAAACCCAAAACAGGTGTGTGTTTTTTAAGGGCAGGACAGCTGTGAGCAACACATCCAATATCATCACACTGATTGGAGTCAAGGTTGGCTCACTCCTGGCTCCAATTAGCTCTGGGAGAAGTCATTAAGCTAGGGCCTCACATACTTTTTCCTCCCTGCACTGTGAATGTTTACATGTTATGTGCAATTAAACCATGGCAACATCTAATGTTTGTGTAGTATTATGTTCAGCAGACTGTGTTCTTCTATTGTTGTGACTTAGATGACGTTCAGAGCACATTTTATGCCCAATTCATGCAAAACTCCACGTAATCCCAAGGGGTTCACATACTTTTTCTTGCAACTGTATACAAAGAAAAATGAGCTTAAACTGCTGGCAAAATAACAGTTCCCAGCCTCTTTGTTCTGTTTGTAAACAAACCAGCCGGGGATTCCATTCATCTATGCCAGACCCTTATCCTAGATGTGGGACTGGTGTGGATGTTAACGTGTTAATGGTAGACCCACCACAAAAAAAGGCTTGAGGTGCCTACCAATTCACACCAGGTCCTTCCAATCAGACTCTTTCAGCGGGTGGGCAAACATCAGGCATCACTTTTTATGATGGAAAATGTCAAAAACAGTGTCTTTGCTTATTTTTTTACAGTTTACATTTTTTAAATACATCACTAGGAGTATTATGTACATTTATTCATTCATATGAGGATGCGGTATCTGGGTGCTCCATATTGTTAGAGGCTTATTGGAATCTGGAAGCCCCCTTTGTCTGCAGACCCTAAAACCACAGGGATAGGATTGTAGGAAAGAGGCCCTTGTTCTCAATGTACCACCTCATGTTGAGGGCCTGTGGCTTCCTGTCAATGGCTGACCAACACCAAGACCTTGGGAAGTCCCTGTCAGAGCAGATATTGCATGCAGTCTATACAGTGATGAAAGAGTGGCCAGCTTGGTCAACAAAGAAAAGTTAAATGAAACCTGGAGGTAGGCTTTAAATGGTGAAGAGACTAATGGAGCCTGCATTCCTGGAATGGAGAGAACTGGGCCACTGAAAGGGTTTGTATACTGTTTTATCTATTACAGAAAATACCTTTTTGGTTTCTTTAGACTACAGGTAGTATGCAATTAGGAATAATTATTTTAATACATTAGATTTTTAGATATTTATTGAATAAATCAGATCCCCCAAGAGATACAATGACTGTTTGTCACATGCTTATTCATCAGCTTACACAAGTGGCACTTCTAGCTGTAACGGTCTTAAAGACAAGTGTTATCATTGTAACCAAATGTACAGAATTGTGAGATATCATCGACATACATCCAGATATGAGTAGAATTTATCCGATTCTGATAACAGCTCCATCTTTCTACTGAAAAAGATTTGTTATTATCAGTTTCACAAACGGATTCTGCTTTCATTGCTTGGTGCTCATCCTGCAAGATGGAAGTCCGTCTACTTTTACCTCTCCTCCTTCTACA
Source organism: Staurois parvus (assembly GCF_062004578.1). NCBI lineage: Eukaryota > Metazoa > Chordata > Amphibia > Anura > Ranidae > Staurois > Staurois parvus. The sequence goes on along the minus strand of NW_028318685.1, from coordinate 24,439 downwards.
TGGGGTCACCTTGTTCTGTGCAGTGGACGGAGACATTATGAGGGAGGGTGAGTACCCAGTGGTAACAGATTTATTCTGTCTAAAATAGACCCATAAGAAATGGAAGGTCAACAAAATCCACCAACAGCTATGCAAAATGAGGACCCACATAAAGAATCCATTCACATAATTTCCAGACAGATAGACCACCACATTACACAGGGGTTGGTAAAATAGCTGGGCAGTCAGATCATATCTAAAACTAAATCTTCCTGTATGTGACCAGCATGATTCATAAAGTCCATGGGAAGACACAAGAAGATGATGAGAAGATCAGACCTTCCTTACAAGGTTCCAAGCTATAAGTGCAATTACAATATAATCCGTATCCAATCAGATTTATAGTTATAGATTTGTAATAATACAATAGAGCTTTGGGTTTTTATTGCATTTGCTAATTTTCCAGCATCAGATATACTAATGAAGAAGGATCTTCTCAAAGCCTAGCAGGGAATTTCCAAAGACTGATGTGCAAGGAACAGGGAGGATTTAAGTTTGGATGTGCAATAGGTTCAGACAAATTGATAGTGAGGTTGCAGTTCCATTTATGTTTCCACCAATCGCTGAATATAGTTGCATAGATAGTCAGGTTGAAAAAAAAGACTCAAGTCCATATACATTCAGCAATAAAATAAATAAATAAATTCCATATAGAGAACCCAATATCCACAGCTGATGCAGAGGAAGGCCAAAAAAACTCTATATAAAGCATGATCCAATCTGCTCCAGCGTGGAAAAGTCAGATATTTCCTGGATCAACAAACCCCGGAGTTATTATTTATAATTCCAGTTAAACTTTTTGCATTTAGAAATGCATCCAGCTCTTTTTTAAAATAATCTACTGAGCTGGTCAGAACGAGTTCTGAGGGAGTCTATTCCACATTTTCACAGCTCTTACTATGAAGACAGATCTGGGGGTTAAAACTCTTTTCCAGCAGACATACAGAATGCACTCTTTTCCTTTATGATGACCTTAAAGTAAATAATTCTAAATCAAGTTTACTATATGAACCATTTACAGTATGTATTTATACATGGTGATCATATCCCTCCTTTATTCTCCTCTTCTCAAGAGAGAATAAATTCAGTTCAGCTAATCTTTCCTAATAGTTGAGCTCCTTCAATCCCCCAATATCATTTTTGTGGATTGGAACCCAAAACAGACCTGCCTATTCCAGATGAGGTCTACTAATGATTTGTACAGGGCAGATGATGTTTCTCTCGCTCTCTCTGGAGCCTATACCTCTTATACACAAATGATTTCGCTTGCTTTAGAAACTGCAACTTGGCATTCTTTTTACTAAAACTGATAAAAGAAAGAACCACACTGGGAATATTAATCTAGTCTATAGACCCACCAACCTCACCACTAAGAACACTGATGCTTGGGGTACACCACTAATAACACTGATCCTTGGGGTACACCACTAATAACACTGATCCTTGGGGTACACCACTAATAACACTGATCCTTGGGGTACACCACTAACACTGATCCTTGGGGTACACCACTAATAACACTGATCCTTGGGGTACACCACTAATAATACTGAACCTTGGGGTACACCGCTAACAATGAATCCTGGAGTACACTACTACTGAATAATTAATAAGTGGAACTGCACAAGTATCAGATGGGACTCACTGCAATTGACTGAAAATATTGATCAAAAATCCCAGCTATCATATAAATGATAATCAATCTGAATTACAGTCAGTTCTCTGACACAGATTTGTTCGGTTGATCAGAAACGGACAAATTCCACCACGGCTGCTTGACTTTGCAGAGCTGAAATCTATTGAGAGCTCAAAAACAACTGAATGGAGAGCTTTTGATTTGTGACTTTTTATGTAATTTGATTATTTTGTTGACATTGAATGATGGATTGTATGATCATATGAATAAGTGTGTGACCACCAATACAGTCATCTAATATACTCATTTATTTTCCCTTTAAATGTAATCGGTTACTTTGGTGCAAAAAGACATTTATCAGATTCAGTGTGTGATATATTTGATCTGAGATCAGGGAAACGTGCAGAATAAGAAGGATCCAATCTACTACTATTAGTAGATGTCTGGCGGGTATTGCACCCAGTGAGAGGGACTTTATAATATGTGTGGCACCAAGAAGAATGTAAAGTAGGATGAATCTTTTTTTATTTCACATTTGTTATTGTGTTGGCAATCTGCTTCCCAAATTGGTATTCAGTTTAGATGAGATCACTATCTGGTCTTCCTACTTGTTCTTCATGGAAATTGAATGAATCATTACTAAGAGAAGAGCGTGTGTTACAGGCCCTAAGGGGGACCATAGAGGAGTACAAAATAACCATCTGACAGACCCCACTAAACTGTCAATTAAATGGGAAACATTCAAATGTGTCTTAAGGGGTTCAATTCAATTAGGATCAAAATTGAAGGAAAGATCCAATCAAATATCTACACTAGTGAAGGATATTTGTGCTCTAGAGCATTGCCATAAAGCAAATATATACAGCAAATAGTGCAGAGCTAAAATAAAGTGTAATCCAAATATTGAATGAAAGCATACATCCAGGAAGGAAAAAAATCATTATCTCCACAGTAGATATATCTATTATGTGCATATAATATATAGTGACTACAGATCAATAAATACATACTGTAAATATTACACCAAATAAAGTAAAAAAGTGCTGAGTGCAATAAATAATTACTAAATAAATAAAGTTCATAAAAGAATCCAATGAAAAAAAAGAGCAGGGATAAGCAATCGAGGAGTAATTGTGTTAGCAATCCAAAAAAGTGACCGATCTTCAGTGCAATCCGTCACCACAATGCACTCACCAGAAGCCAAAGAAAGTGAAGCATAATCAGACACTGCAGACAAAACTGGAATCCTCTGGTGTATCTTCACAATGAATTAGATTGCTGGCCAAGAGTTATGCCCTGCTGGGGGAATTGCTTACCACACAGAACCAATAATTCAGAGGCAAACATGGACTCAGCAGCATGTAAGGTCCACACGACGTGTTTTGTGCACATACACGTCTTCAGAGGGATACACCTTTGAGGGATTCCTCTTTATGTAAAAGCCCGGGGCCGCATGGATTTTCAGGGCATTTTATAAGACCCTGGAGGACCACGTTTCCTCAACTTTACCACGTACTGTACATACAATGCGGTCTCAGATTCTATTTTCTAGACAAACTCAAGAGGCCCATACACCGATATTCCTGAAGGACGAGACTCCTCCCTTTGCTCTAACTACCTCCCAATATCACCTATAAATATAGATATAAAGATCTTCTCTAAGATTATTGCCTGGTGCTTAAAATCTTTTATTCCATTTCTTATACATCTAGACCAGACAGGCATTGTTCCTTTTAGGGAGGTGAAAGATACCACTAAAGCCTTAACTCTAATGGACTACGCTAAGAAAAACAAAATACCTCTCTGCCTCTTAGCAGTAGGCACAGAAAAAGCATCTGATCGCCTAGTGTGGCCCTTTCTGTCAGAGACTTTGACTCAGAATGGGATACTATCAGGACCTGGACAAGGGGTGGGCAGGAGTGCCCTGGGCACTGTGGCATTATGTGAGGTAGGGGGGCACCACAATGAGGTTGAGGCAATGGGATTTTAGTTGGGAAAGGCAATTTGCAGGGGATAAGAATTGTTCTAGGAGGGGAAATTTGGGGAGGTGTGCTAGGAGTGGTGATTTGAGGGGATTTGTGTTTGGAGAGGGAATTGGGGAAGAAGATTGGTGCTACGAGGGGGAATTTGGGGTGGTTTGTGTTAGAAAAGGTAATATGGTGGTGGTGGTGGTGGTGGGGGGGGATTTGTGCCAACAGGGATGATTGGGGATATTTGTGGTAGGAGGGGAAATTTGGTGATATTTGTGTTAGGATAGAGGACTGAGGAGAATTTGTGCTGGGAAGGGGGATTTGGAGTGGAGGGGAGAGGATTTGTTCTCAGAGGTGAAAATTGAGGGGTAGAGGATTTGTACTAGGGGGGGATATTTTTTTGGGGAGGTGGATTTGTGCTGGGGCAAATAGGGAATAAGGATTTGTGTTGGGAAGGGGATTTCAAGAGGGGGCAGATTTGTACCTGCAGGGGAAATTTATGCTTAGGGGGTAAGCATGCAGATTAGTTCTCGATTCTTTTTTTTGGGGGGTTGGGATTTTTACTAACATATAATGTCCATACATCTTGGGAGAGGGAGGTGCAATCTGGCATGTTCACCCCCGGCTCTAGATGATCTTGTCCAGGCACTGGATACTATACAATATAAGCAATCCTGAAAAGTTCTTTGGAACAGTACACTCTGCACTTTTAAAACATATTTGGGCCTGTTCCAAACCAAGATTAAAAATGGATGTTCTTATAAGGAAGAAACTCCGAGGAGGATTAGGATTACCACTCTTAGCACTTTACCAGAAAGCAGCCCATATGGCTAGACTTACAGCATAGATAGCATACAGTATATCATTCAGAGCAGAAACAATGAATGCAGATAGAGGCTCTTCTATCCCCACTACAGCCTTTGTTACTGCCTATAATACCTATTAAAAATGTCCAATAAAGACTAAATTGCCCTTGTTATTATCACTGCTTCCAAAAATGTGGGATCACTTAATAAAAACAATAGCCATCCCGACATATGTAAGCTCAACGACATCAATCCTGGGTAACCCGGATTTCCCACCAGGACTACACACACAGGGACTACTTAAGTAGACCTCCCTCTCCATCTCTCCAATATACAGTATAATGTCCTTTCAGACAATAATATAAAATCCTTAAGGGAATAGTGTCAAGGTCCTACCTTTTCCCTGAGGTTATGTTACTCCATGTGCTGGCGTCCATCTTGGATTCTGCTGTGCATGATGGGAGTCCTTTTATGCCTTCAGGTTTCTGTGGTCCATCCCCCAGAGGGGTGTGGCTGATGACATATCAGCCTGTGGCCCGCACATGCTCTTTGCACTTGTGTCTTGTGTCTTTGTGTTGCTATTACTCTGTTCTGACTCTCGTGACTCTCCTGGTATCTGATTCGGCTTGTCTTGACTATTCTTTGTATTCTCCTTTGATCTGACCCTCTGTTGCTGAACCCGGCTCGTGACCTGTGATTCTCGTCTGCTGTCCTGTACTGTTCTGTCCTGTTGTTGACCCCGGCTTGTCTGACTACTCTTTTGTCTCTTCCACCAGCTACACGCCATTGGCGGCGGCCATTACCGCAGCTGAGGTGTCTCGGGGGCCGCGACCTGGTTCCTGGCTGCGTCAAGTCCATCCCCACCATCAGGGGCCCTGGTGAAGGACAGCCTGGGACTTAGACTCCGCGCCCTGAGGGACTTCGGTCTGTGGGTGGTGGTTGTCCTCAGCCAGTGCGTTACATTGTTAGGCCTGCCTGTCCGTTCCTCAGCTCCTGCCCTGACAAATAGTCTGCGGGTACCAATCAGGTGCAGGGAAACTGGCTGGTGTATTTCCAGTTTAGGAATTGTATACAAACCTTTTACAGAATGGTCCCATACACAGACCTTTTACAGCTCTGGAAAAACCTATGCCTAGGGATATATGTCCCGATAAGTCCAATATCAACTATTTACATCATGCTGTTGTCTTCTATAACTCCAAGAGTACCATACTATATAGCTGAATGGGAAAAGGAACTGGAAAGTATTATTTCTTAGGAAGATATTACTAAAACATTTATGTGGACTCATAAAATGTCCACAGTAAGCAGAATCCAGGAAAAGAGCTTTAAACTATTATCAAGATGGATCCAATACCCAGTAAGCACAGAATATTCCCACAAAAGTCAAACAAATGTTGGAGATGTAAAACACACCTAGGTACACTACTCCACCTTTGGTGGCCCTGCCCCAGGATTGTTCCTTCTTGGTCAGCTGTATTCAATGTTTACCAATCTATAACAAATACCAAAATTACTCAAACTCCGCAGATGGCATTGCTGTCCATCATCCCAGGCTCTGTCAGGGAGGCCAAAAAGGGTTTTTTTTTTCAGACCCCCCTTAAATAGTGGAATGGGTAGAGGAAATGCAATACCTTTGGAGAATGGAGGAACTGACTGCATGCAATGTTAAGAGATAATGATGAGAATTTTTTTGCAATATGGTCTCCGTGGATATCTTTTTGTGCATCCTTGGTGCTGAGGGAATAGATTGAGGTGGGCAATACGGCTACAAAAAAAAAAGCTGATTAGAGGACATGGAGGGGTATATGCCCCTGAATGGATCATAGGGGGGCTTGCGGGGGTGGTGGAAGGAGAAAAAAAGCAAATTATATTTTGTTTTGAATGTTTTTGGTGTGCGTGTTTTCTTTATGTAGGGGTGTGATTTAAGAACTTTAACATACGAGGTGTATAAGTATTAAGGTGATGCTCTCGTGATATTAATGGCTGGTTGAATTATAGATTTTATAACAAAAAAGTGAAGGGCTCATCTTTTTACAGGATTATGTTGTGAAAAAAAAAAAAACTTTTTTTTTGTATATAAAACTATAATAAAAAATATAATTGAAAAAATAATTATCCAATGTTTTAGTTTAATACCTCTAAATAAGATTTGGTCATGTTTTATATAAAGAAAGAAAACAGGATGAAGAGTTCTGATTTCCATCCTCATAATGTACGGTTCATATTTCCATCCAATGAATATTGGGATAGAACATTTGTTAAATGGGCAGTCCACCCAAAAAATGTCCCTGTCATTGTTAATGTTCTATGTCTTGGTGACCTCCCAGTCAGTGCGGTCCTATCTACTCTGCTATTATTATATGTCTTCCAATCGTATTTTATGTTGCTGTGTATCTGGGAACACAGACCTGTATATATCGTTTATTGCACTAATACAACCAAATGATTTTACTTTTTCAAACTTGCAGCTGTTATGTGAAAGATCCTCTGTGGTTTACATATGTATTTTGGAATAAATGAAATACAAATACATTAAGGGGTCTATTTGAAAAAAAGATTGCTGTTTGTGCTTCAAGAATTTGCCCGTCCTTCATGAAAGATCGCTGCATTTTGTCTAATATGAGTATTATGATTGTCAGCTCCATGTAGTGACCAAAATTCTGTATTTTCTCTATTGCAGATTTTCCCTCACTTCCTGGCTGGTAAAACATTGTCCCCAAAGCAGGAAGTGAGGGGAAATGTCTCCAAGGTATCATTCACACGTATGCAATGTTGGAACATGTGCGATATTGCACACATTCCCGCAGCACATCAAAACGTGCGATGTTCTGACATGTGCGCTGCGGTTCCATTCATGTTTAATAACACCATAGTGTTCAGGTGAAGCTGACTTACACGTTTTGGCAATAAGCCTTAACTAGAGTCATGAAGCTTTATTCATTTCTATTGTCAAAACGCGCAAGTCAGTGTTACCTGCACACTCTACTCCATGTAACAAAGCTAATTATTCAGAAGAACGAGTTGCCGGATCTGTTGGGGCCGAGTTTACCTGCTGATGGCACTGTGGTTCTCTGAGCTGATAGCTGCAGATTCAGTGACCACCAGCAGGTGTCTCCCAGTAGCTATCAGGTTCCTGCAATCAGCTCCACCTGGCCACGCCTGCTGGGAGGGTATTTAACCTCCACCTCTGCTATTACTCCTTGTGTCAGTGTTTTCATTGCCTTGCTTGCTGCCAGATCCATCTTGCTTTTGAACTATTTTTGCACCCTTACTAATCCTCACCTTGTTCTTGTACCCAGTCCCGATCCCCCTTCTTCTTGCATTGCCCCTGGTACTCTTGCTTCCCATATTGTATATATTTGTACATATTGTATATAGTTAGTTTGCTAGGCTTCTGTTACTTAAGCATTTTTGGATCTGGTCATCTCAGCTGCTGACTCCTGATTGGCTCAATCCTTACTCTTCAGACAGCCAATGCATGTGTGCTAAATCACACCGCAATGTATGGTAGGTTATTACCGTGCCTCGTAGTCAACTTCAACCAATTACAACTGATGGAGTACAGGTTGTGCTCCCCTAGCTTCTTCCCCAACTATAGGTGCCGGGAGAGTAACAGCCGGACCTGGAAGTGACATTTTACACATTGCTAGGTAGGAGAGATCAGTGAATGGACTTGTTTGTCTCCCTCTCCTCTACTCAATGGCACCCATCATGCCAGTTCTGAGACCACAGAGCCCAGAAGTGAAGTGCCATGCAGGAACTTTCTTAGGGCAGGACTGAGTTTTTGGCCCCACAGACTTGTATTATGGAAGCCCCTGAAAAATGGGCATAACACACTTTATGTGTCTTTGCACATTTTGTTTATGTGTTCTCAATGAACGGTAGGATCACGGTTATGAAATTTTCTAAAGTACATGGATACACTATGATATTTATAGCCCTTCATTTATTTTTAATATGTTCAAGTATTCTAATTCTTAAGTGCCTTTTAGTTCTCCCAATATAAATGAGGCCACAAGGACATTCTAAACATATACTACATGAGTGGACTCACAAGTGATAAATGTGGCTATTTCAAATTCCCTTCCATTGGATTTGGATTGGAATTTGGTCAAGCTACTAAATTTATTGTTCACTATACAACAGGCAGAGCATTTGTTTATTATTATCCACTCATGTAGTATATGTTTAGAATGTCCTTGTGGCCTCATTTATATTGGGACAACTAAAAGGCACTTAAGAATTAGAATACTTGAACATATTAAAAATATAATGAAGGGCTAGAAATATCATAGTGTATCTACTCACTTTAGAAAATGTCATAACCGTGATCCTGCCGTCATTACGTTTTGGGGTGTAGAATTTGTCCCAAGGGCATGGTGAGGTTCTAATAGAATTAGGGAATTGTCAAAGCGCAAAACTAGATGGATATATATGACTGAGGGCCTATCTCCTAATGGTTTAAATGCTGAACTAGATTTAAATTGTTTTATTAGTGACTATTGATAGGATGTAGGTTTGTGAATTTAATTTTATTTTATATGGAATTATTGTATTTCATTGTATTTTATTACTATCCTGTTTTCATTTAATGTATTTGAATTGTTTAATTATTTGATCTGAGCTTATTTAGGGTTAATATGATTGTTTAGTCATGTGTATTGGTGCCTGTATGATTTAAATGTATTCTGCTGTCATTTCCTGATCATACACAAGATGACGCTAAGGAATGGCTCCGATTCCCTTTTGATAATGGTATTCTATTGAGCCGTCACCTGAGGCTGATTGCAGGAGGTGTATTTAAACAGCAACCAGGCCTGCAGGCGGTGCCTTGCTGTTTGTTCCCTTGAGCCTCTGCTACCCGCTACCCGTTGCCCGCTACCTGCTACCCGCTCTGTGTCCATCCTCTGTGTCCCATGGTTAATCTCCCATGTATGACCCTGGCTAGCTGGATTACACTTGATTGCTGTACTTGCAAGAAAAAGTATGTGAACCCCTTGGGATTACGTGGAGTTTTGCATGAATTGGGCATAAAATGTGCTCTGAACGTCATCTAAGTCACAACAATAGAAGAACACAGTCTGCTGAACATAATACTACACAGACATTAGATGTTGCCATGGTTTAATTGCACATAACATGTAAACATTCACAGTGCAGGGAGGAAAAGGTACGTGAGGTCCTAGTTTAATGACTTCTCCCAGAGCTAATTGGAGCCAGGAGTGAGCCAACCTTGACTCCAATCAGTGTGATTATATTGGATGTGTTGCTGACAGCTGTCCTGCCCTTAAAAAACACACCTGTTTTGGGTTTACTGGTTTCAAGAAGCACTGTCTGATGTGAACCATGCCTCGCAGAAAAGAGCTCTCAGAAGACCTACGATCAAGAATTGTTGACTTGCATGAAGCTGGAAAGGGTTACAAAAGTATCTCCAAAAGCCTTGATGTTCATGTGTCCACGGTAAGACAGACCGTATACAAATGGAGAAAGTTTAGCACTGTTGCTACTCTCCCTAGGTGTGGTCGTCCTGTAAAAAATGACTGCAAGAGCACAGCTCAGAATGCTGCATGAGGTAAAGAAGAATCCCAGAGTGTCAGCTAAAGACCTACAGAAATCTCTGTCATGCTAACATTTTTGTTGACACATCTACAATAGGGAAAACATTAAACAAGAATGGAGTACATGGGAGGACACCACAGAGGAAGCCATTGCTGTCCAAAAAGAATATTGCAGAACGTTTGAAGTTTACAAAAGAGCACCTGGATGTTCCACAGCACTACTGGCAAAATATACTGTGGACAGATGAAACCAAGATTGAGCTGTTTGGGAAGAACACACAACACTATGTGTGGAGAAAAAAAGGCACTGTCAGGAATGGACTCAGCACTGGTGGTGGGACTCACCTGCCGTGTGGGCTGCAGTACCAGGGCTGACCAGCGGGTGCTTTCAGCAGCCAGAAGCTCACTCCTGTAGTCAGCCAACACCTGGGGCTGATTGCAGGAGGTGTATTTAAGGAATGACCAGACCTGTGATCTGGGCCTTGGTGTTTGTTTCCCATGAGCCCCTGTACCTGGTATCCTGTATTCCTGTTCTGCTACTATCTGATTTGTTGCCGACCCTGCCTGATCCTGACCTCTGCTGACTTCTCCTGCTTGATCCCTGGCTTGCCTGACCATCCTTCTGCCTGATCCTCTGCCCGTGAGTTACTGAACCCGGCTTGTGACCCTGACTATTCTCTGCCTGCTCCTCCGGTACCACACTGCCTGCATGTTGCTGACCTGGCCTGCCTATGCCTGACGCTACTCAGATGATCCATCCATCCATCCTGCACGGATCAGTCCCTGTTACCAGGTCTGCCAGCCTCTTCACGTCAGGCTTCCCCACAGTACATACCCTCAGCGGACCCCTCTACCACAGTTGGGTGCACTAAGGGGCCATGACCTGGTCTCAGTCCTGCGCCAAGTCCATCCCCACCATCAGGGGCTCTGGTGAAAAGGCAGACTGGGGCTTAGACTCCGCGCCCTGGGGAATCCCATTCTGTGGGTACTAGAGATCCCGCCAGGCGGTGCCTGACAGTACCTAACGGCCTGCCTGACCATTCCACCTCTCCAGCCCTGACTACGCCTGTGTTCCTGAAGCCTGCTACTTCCCTGTGTCAGTCCACACATTTCTGGTCACACCCGGATCCCTAACAGGCCCAGCACACCAACATCAAAACCTCATCCCCACTGTGAAACAAGGCGGAGGGAGCATCATAGTTTGGGGCTGCTTTGCTGCCTCAGGGCCTGGACGGATTGTAGTCATTGATGGGAAAATGAATTCCAGAGTTTATCAAGATATTTTGCAGGAAAACGTACGACCATCTGTCCGCCAACTGAAGCTCCGCAGAGGATGGGTGATGCAACAGGACAATGACCCAAAGCATACAAGTAATTCAACAAAACAATGGCTGCAACAGCACAGAATACACCTTCTGGTGTGGCCCAGTCAGAGTCCTGACCTCAGCCCGATTGAAATGCTGTGGCATGACCTTAAGAGCGATTCACACCAGACATCCCAAGAATATTGCTACACTGAAACAGTTTTGTGAAGAGGAGTGGTCCAAAATGACTCCAGATCGTTGTGCAGGTCTGATTTGCAACTACAGGAAACGTTTGGTTGAGGTTATTGCTGCCAAAGGAGAGTCAACCAGTTATTAAGTCCAAAGGTTCACATACTTTTTCCTCCCTGCACTGTGAATGTTTACATGTTATGTGCAATTAAACCATGGCAACATCTAATGTTTGTGTAGTATTATGTTCAGCAGACTGTGTTCTTCTATTGCTGTGACTTAGATGACGTTCAGAGCACATTTTATGCCCAATTCATGCAAAACTCCATGTAATCCCAAGGGGTTCACATACTTTTTCTTGCAACTGTATATATATTGGGTGAAGGTCTTTGTTATTTTGGTTGTTTGATTGCACTGTGCGTTGTATATTGGTGTCTCACAAATAAATTATATTATTTACATTGCTCCTGAAGCCTGATATTCCCTGTGTCAGTCAACATATCTCTGGTCATATCCGGGTTACTGACAGTCACGCTATGGAGAATGGTCTTTACTTTGGTCACATGTCACCTATGGAGTTCATTGGAACCTTCAGCTGATAAAAATGATATGCTGCAGAGTTTATCACATCTACTGAGTTTATAAAGACATGCTGGTATTTCACCAGTTTCTGATGAGTTTTCACTTTGATGGGGTGTTGAGCACTGAATTATCTATTGAAGGAAAGTCTAAGATTCCATAGCTTCATTGATTGAAGATCATATATAGACACAGATATGGAATATAGCTATGGATATGGAATATAGATACAGATATGGAATATAGATACGGTTACGGAATATAGATACAGATACAGAATACAGATACGAAATACAAGTATGGATATGGAATATACAGGTGAAACTCGAAAAATTAGAATATCGTGCAAAAGTTCATTTATTTCAGGAACGCAACTGAAAAGGTGAAACTAATATATGAGACTCATTCCATGCAAAGCAAGATAGTTCAAGCCGTGATTTGTCATCATTGTGATGATTATGGCTTACAGCTCATGAAAACCCCAAATCCACAATCTCAGAAAATGAGAATATTCCATGCAACCAATAAAACACGGATTGTACATAGAACAATATCGGACCTCTGAAAAGTAGAAGCATGCATATGTACTCAGTACTTGGTTTGGGACCCTTTGCAGCAATTACTGCCTCAATGCGGCGTGGCATGGAAGCTATCAGCCTGTGGCACTGCTGAGGTGTTATGGAAGACCAGGATGCTTCAATAGCAGCCTTCAGCTCTTCTGCATTGTTCGGTCTCATGTCTCATCTTTCTCTTGGCAATGCCCCATAGATTCTCTATGGGGTTCAGGTCAATTTGCTGGCCAATCAAGCATAGTAATCCCACGGTCATTGAACCAGGTTTTGGTGCTTTTGGCAGTGTGGGCGGTGCCAAGTCCTGCTGGAAAATGAAGTCAGCATCCCCATAAAGCTTGTCTGTGGAAGGAAGCATGAAGTGCTCCAAAATCTCCTGGTAGACGGTTGCGGTGACCCTGGACTTAATGAAGCACAGTGGACCAACACCAGCAGATGACATGGCTCCCCAAATCAACACAGACTGTGGAAACTTCACACTGGACTTCAAGCATCTTGCAGTGTGTACCTCTCCATTCTTCCTCCATACTCGGGGTCCTTGGGCCTCTCCATTCTTCCTCCATACTCGGGGTCCTTGGGCCTCTCCATTCTTCCTCCATACTCGGGGTCCTTGGGCCTCTCCATTCTTCCTCCATACTCGAGGTCCTTGGGCCTCTCCATTCTTCCTCCATACTCTGGGTCCTTGGTTTCCAAATGAGATGCAAAAGTTGCTCTCATCAGAAAAGAGGACTTTGGACCACTGAGCAACAGACCAGGTGTGTTTTTCTTTAGCCCAGGTAAGACGCTTCTGACGTTGTTTGTTGTTCAGGAGCAGCTTGACAAGAGGAATACGAGATTTGAAGCCCATGTCCAGGATCCGTCTGTGTGTGGTGGCTCTTGATGCACTGACTCCAGCCTCAGTCCACTCCTTGTGAAAGTCCACACTTTTGAATGGCCTTTTCCTGACAATCCTCTCAAGGCTGCGGTCATCCCTGCTGCTTGTGCACCTTTTTCTTCCACACTTTTCCCTTCCACATAACTTTCTATTAATGTGCTTTGATACAGCACTTTGGGAACATCCAACTTCTTTTGCAATTACCTTTTGAGCCTCTCTCCTTATGGAGGGTGTCAGTGATGGTGTCAGGTCAGCAGTCTTTCCCATGATTGTGATTCCTACGGAACCAGACTGAGAGACCATTTAAAGGCTCAGGAATCCTTTGCAGGCGTTATGGCTTAATTATCTGATTAGAGTGGGACACTTTGAGCCGAGAATATTCCACCTTTTCACAAGATTCTCATTTTCTGAGATTGTGGATTTGGGGTTTTCATGAGCTGTAAGCCATAATCACCACAATGATGACAAATCACGGCTTGAACGATCTTGCTTTGCATGTAATGAGTCTCATATATTAGTTTCACCTTTTAAGTTGCTGCACTGAAATAAAGCAACAAATGCACCAGATTCTAATTTTTCGAGTTTCACCTGTACCAGCTAACGATACCAAAAACTTTATACTCACCAGATATGCGAGTCCGCTCACTGATGGAGTATTTCACAGAACCTCCAGTACCACTCTAGCAGGGCTTCAGACTTCATTAACCAGCGGTAAGGATAAGGAATATAGATCCGGAATATAGATACAAAATATAGGTACGTATACGGAATATAGATATGGAATATAAATACGGATACAGAATATAGATATGGATATGGAATATAGATACGGAATACACATATGGAATATAGATACAGAATACAGATACGGAATATAGATACGGCATATAGATATGGATACGGAATACAGATTATAGATACGGATACAGAATATACACATGGATACGGAATATAGATACGGAATATAGATACGGAAGCAGCTGGCACAAAAAGTTAGTGACAAAATCTCAATACCAGAGTAAATGAAAAGCAGTGCAGGGCATAAGAAAAATATAAAAGTGAATAATGAAACAAAACAGTGAAAGAAAAAATAAATGAAATGTAAATGTGTTGCAGTATAGCCAACAACAGAATCCTGCACAATAAAGTCCTCCCAATGTAAATCTATATATCTGTAAAATTGTGGGATTGCACAATACCTGTCATGATTGACATCACAAAGTGCTCTGTATCCAGTGCAAGGTCCTCCACCACTATGTACTCACCAAAGAGCTACTTGGTCAGTAGCATGTATATCATGAGATCTATACCATCCACTCTCCAGCAACTTTACCAGTCCAGTTAGGTCCTACGTAGAGATGCTCACCACACGGAGCCCAGGGGTTGGTATATAGTGTAGTAGTTTAATAGTCATAAAAGTAATCCATAAAAACATTCCATGTGGATCAATATATCACATACCAAGATGGCCGCCGCTCAGAATCACGGACGCGGCGGCGTGATGTCAGGGTATGGACTTTGCCATTGCTGCCATCTTGGTAGGTGATATATTGATTGAAAAAAAAGCAAAAAAAAAAAAAAAATGGATCTGGCAGTTAAAGGTAAAAGAAAGCTAACTTGAACAGTTAAAAAATTGATTACACATCCAAAATAGATGATACCAAAGGATTATGTGAGCCACCAGGACTGTGTGTACATCTGATGAGATGACTTCTGGATGTCAGATACAAGCAGTCCAGGGCCTCTGCAGTTGCCTGATTACTTGCACACCTCCTGGAAACAGCCTCCCCTGAGCACTCCCCACCATGTATCTTGGGCTTCACTTGCCCATCTGTGGGCTCAGGACCAGCATAGCTGGTTCCACTTGTTAGGTGGGGGGGAGGGAGCTGAGTGGACACTAATCTGATTTCCTCCATTTATTGTTGCTGACCTGGATGTGTAAAATGTCACTTCTGGGACCCATCTCAGTGTCCCCGTCCATCATGGCTGGGAAAGAATCTAGTGCAGTGTGATGTGTACTGCATTCCCTTCAGTGGAGCACAGGGGAGACATCCAGGGTCTTTTAGCAAAAGGAATAAACTGAATGTTCAGCTGGGATTTAAAAACACACCAGTATAAAATGTTTTCTAGTTTTTTCTGGTTATAGGCAGGTGCAGTCTACTTTCTCCACTGCAGGTGGCGCTCTCCCACAACAGCACTAAAGTTGGAGAGAAAGTAAAGTTGAACAGGGTTCCTCTATGATTCCCTGTTTAATGAAGCTATCACATTGGCTGCTCCTGCCCCATGTGACTCTGGTGGTCATCTTGGGTCAGGCAGAGCCTTTTTAGGTCTAGCTGTTTTGGATAAATGCACCTTACCTTCTAATGTTAAAGCTCTTTTCTGGCCCTTGTAAAGCAGAACTCCAAAATAAAAAAAAAATAACATAGCCAATGCACACTGTCCCTGATTCCTCCCAAAATGGCCGTCACCCCATCTCATACACAAACCTTGTTAAAAACTGAAGTGGAAAGCGGTCTACTGTCCTAGGAGGAAATATTAAGCTGTGAAAAGAAAAATCTGGATGGCAAAAAATGAACAAGATCCCAACTCTGCTAAAAAGTGTAAAATATAAAATAAAATGTAATAACTCAGCTGGTCACTAAGGATGAAGAGAGAGCAAGCCTCTGAAATATGTTCTTTAGTGTTATGTATACAAAGGGAAGTGATGAAGATAATGTAAATATGAAGATGTATCATCACTACAACCACAAAGGATCAATGTTTAGATGTTCCAAACACAATGATACAAATGTCAATAAATCACCTAGACCAGAGAGTTACACCCATGAGTCCTCAGAGAGTGAAATTCAGTTATCTGGAAGTCATTGTATATAACTTTTGGGCATTCATTAACAACTGTCTTGGCACCACATGATTGGTAAATGTAGCATTTGTGGTATCTATGTTTAACCCCTCGCCTGAGGATTTACCCCCCTTCATGACCAGGCCAATTTTTGCATTACAGTTATGCGTTACTTATCTGACAATTGCACGGTCATGCAACGCTGCACCCAAGTGAAATTTATGTCCTTTTTTTCCCACAAATTGAGCTTTCTTTCAGTGGTACTTGATTCTATGCCTTTTTAATTTTTTGTCCTATAAGCAAAAAAAGAACAAAAATTTGAGAAAAAAAAAACAACTATATTTTTGAGCTTTTGCTATTAACCACTAGGGGACTGCCCGCAGTACATATACTGCTATAAGGCGGCCCCTGTGTGCAGGATCACGTATATAAATGTGATCCTGCTTTCCAGGGTAGGAGGCACACGTGAAACGCATGACCATCATACCCGCGGCACTGATCGTGCCCGCGGATGTCAATCGGGTCCTGACCAGTGATTACCCTCTGGAGCCCGGCGATTGCCGGCAATCACTGACAGAGAGGAAGGCTGCATTGTTTTCAATGGCACTTTCCTCCCTGTCAGCTTTAAGCTCACTGTTCCAGGATCCCTGGACACAGCCTCTGGGATCAGTGTGTAACAGAGCAGTACACAGCCCTGCCCCCTAGTAAAATACTCACCTCACACAGTTAACCCTTTGATTGTCTCCAGAATTTAACTCCTTCCTCCCCAGTGCCATTAGTACAGTGTCAGTGTTTTTTTTTTTGCACTGATCACTGTATTGGTGTCACCGGGGATGTCAGTGACCCCAAGTCAGTTCTCCCACAGTGTCAGAATGTCCTCCGCAGTCCCGCCATAAGTCGCTGATTACCGCCATAAGTTGCTGATCACCACTATTAGAAGTATAAATAAAATAAAAACCCAGAATGTATACCGCCATTTGTAAGCGCTATAACGTTCATGTAAACCAATTTACATGTATTAGCATTTTTTTTAGCAAAGACATGTCACAGAATACATGTTGGCCGAAATTTATGATAAAATTTGATTTTTACATTTTTTTACTGGACATGTTTTATAGCAAAAAGTCCAAAATATTGTTTTTTTCTCAAAATTGTCGGACCTTTTTTTACAGCGAAAAAAAACAAAAAAAAACAAAACTGCACAGGCGATCAGATACCACCAAAAAAAAGCCCAATTAGTGGAGAAAAAAAAGGGTGTAAATTTAATTTTGGTGCAGCATTGCATGACCGTGCAATTATCAGTTAAAGTAACGCAGCACCATAACACAAACCGCTTCTGTAACCGCGTCCTGACCACCCTGTAGCAGAAATACTGCTACAGGGAGGCATGGGTGCACAAAATCATATACATATATACATGATTTGCGCTGCCGTGGTTTTCACGCCCCTCCCAGATAGCGTCAGATTGCCCATCAGTACACCAGTCATCACATTTAACCCCTTGATTGCCAGGAACACGCTCATACACAATAAACCTCCATTGCTAGTATAGTGTCTGAACGGATCAATATCTTTGATCAGATCAGCACTATACCAGCGTTCACATTAGTATAGTGTCCCCAAAAATACAGCATTAGCGGGGTCAACCCTGGCACCTGTGTTTTGCCCCTACGCTTACCCCCCTCCTTCTCCCCCAGCAAGTGCAGTGTCAGTAGGTCACTGTCACTTGATACATTGCACACAAAACCGCAGTGTTGGCAAAATCAGGCCTGATCTCTGCTAGCACTTGCCGGTAAATATTGATGACTTTCATATGCAGCAGAGTGCCAGTACTAGTGCCACGCTACCTTTTGGTGAACTGGCGAGTACTAGTGGCCTAGTACATCCTGGTCATTCACATACCTCTTAGATTGTAAGCTCCCAGGATCAGGGCCCTTCTAACCCTCTTTTATTGAACTGTATTGTTGCTGTATTGTCTCCCGTTAAACTGTAAAGTGCTGAGCAAACTTTTGGTGCTATATAAATCCTGAATAATAATACTAATAAGAGCACTGCAGTATGACTTGGTGACGTGGTGAGTCCCATAAGTGCAGTACAAGCTGGTGTGGTGGCGAGCACAAGTATTGTCCCTCAACCACCAAGAATTCGCACACAGGCCCGTAGAGCCCCTAGTATCCAGATGTGCTTGTAAACCCAATTGACAGCCCACAAATTCTGCAGCACTTGTACTTCCCCCATTCATTGTCCAACCCGGAATTCAGGTGGAAATAGCACATTTAACTACTCCCCTTGATTTTTTGGAGCCGTTTTTTCATGGAAGATCTGTATGCATTGATTGTGGATCAAAGCATTTTATATGCACAACAATGTATCGCCGCCAACCCAAATTCAAACCTTGCCAGACCATTCGCATAGAAACCAATTACGGTTTTCAAATTTATATTTTTTTGGGGCCTAACCCTCAATATTACTAAAAATGTAGAGATGTAGAGTCTGATAGACCCCAGATTTCTGAAAAAAGAATATATGACAATGCCCATTGAAGTTATAGGGGATATTTGCATTCCATGTGATAGCATTAAAAGCGATCAAACAAATAAAATAAAGGGATAGTGTAAAAATAATTAACAAAATAAAAAAAAGTACCCTCCCCTCCCGCACACGGGCGCACCTGCGTTCATGAGCCTTGACCCTGTGCCAGTATGGAAACAGCAGTTGCACCATGCATGTGAGGTATCTCCACTAATGTCAGATCTGGGGCAGTAATTGTAACACTAGACCTCCTCTGTAAATCTAAAATTGTAGTTTGTAAAGGCTTTTAAAACATTGCCTATGGATATTAAAAACGTATGCAGTTTGTCGCCATTGCACGGGGCATGCACAGTTTTAAAGCATTTTATGTTTGGTATCTGTTTACTCAGCATACAAATATTTTATATTTTACCAAATAATTGGCCAATATATTGAAAAAAACATTGCGTTTTAAAAATCGCTGCGCGAGTACTATGAAACATGAAAAAATTGCAGCACCCACCATTTTATTCACAAGGGTGTTTGCTTTAAAAAAAAATATATGTTTGGGTTTAAATTAATTTCCCAGCAAAAAAAAAAATACTGATTTTTTTCATGTGAACAAAAAGTGTCAGAAAAAGCTTGGCCTCCAGGTGGTTAGAAGAGTGAGAGATGTGTGGCATAAACTTCTAATGCTGAGTATGGGGGTACCAAGTACAGGACCCCAAAATCCAATAAGCACTTTCAGGCTTTTAAAAGACTTTATTTCCTCATTATACTTCCTGACTACCTATGACAGTTTCGGAAGCCCTGAAATGCCAGGATAGCACCAAACCCCCCCAAATGACCCCTTTGGAAAGTAGACACCCCAAGGAATTTGATAAGAAGCATGGTGAATTTTTTTGCAGATCTCATTTGTTGCCACAAGGTTTTGGAAAATGAAGAAAAAAAACAAACATATTTTTTCTTTTTTTAGATTTCAAAACCTTGTGAGAAAAAAAAAATGAGATCTGCAAAATACTCACCATGCCTCTTTTTAAATTCCTAGGGGTGTCCATTTTCCAAAAAGGGGTCATTTGGGGGGGTTGGTGCTATCCTGAAATTTCAGGGCCTTCAAAACTGTGATAGGTGGTGAGGAAGTGAAATGAGGAAGTTATGCACCTTCAGACTTTCAAAGTGGTCATTGGATTTAGGGCTCCTGTATGTGGCTAGGCTCCAAATAATTCTCACACATGTTGTATCTCCATACTCAGTAGAAGTAGCAAAATATATTTTAGGGTGTAATTCCACATATACCCATGGCATCATTTAAATATATTATTTAAATGACAACTTTGTGTAGAAAAAAAAAAAAAGTTTTTATTTTTCCAGAAAAAAAATAAATCTTCCATGGACTCAATATGCCTCTCAGCAGATAGTTTAGGGTGTCTACTTTATGAAAAGGGGTCATTTGGGGGTGTTTGTACTGTTCTGGTTTTTTAGCACCTCAAGAAATGTGATGGGCAGTCAGAAAGTAAAAGCTACGTAAATTCCATTATCTATACCAGCGGTTCTCAACCTGTGGGTCGCGACCCCATTGGGGGTCGAACGACCCTTTCACAGGGGTCGCCTAAGACCATCGGAAAACACATATTTCCGATGGTCTTAGGAACTGAGACACCACTCCTCTATCCGTCTCCAGGTGTGGGCGGGATGAAATGCTGCCCCTGTCATCTGGACACACCCCCTGGATCACTCAACAGCTCCGACCTCTCGCCGGTGATTGGCCGCCAGAACTGTAGCTTAGGAGAGGCACACAGGCGGCCAATCACCTTTGAGGAGGTGGAGCTTGGAGAGGAGGAGCCGAGCGGCACCGCGAAGATCGAGCGAGTGAAGAGGAGGAGAGCGGCCGGAGAAGGAAGACAGCTGACCGGTAAGTGTCTGTACCATGCAGACGGTGCTGCTGCAGCCAGGTATGCTGGTTGTAGATGGGAGAGGGAGGGAGCGAGCCCAGGCTGGAGCAGGGTCAGCAAGGTAAGTATCCTTGGTGTCAGTGGGAGGAATAGTGCCCCATCATTGGTGTCACTGACACCAACGTTGGGGCACTATTCCTCTCCCCCACTGACACCAACGATGGGGCACTATTCCTCTCCCCCACTGACACCAACGATGGGGCACTATTCCTCTCCCCCACTGACACCAACGATGGGGCACTATTCCTCTCCCCCACTGACACCAACGATGGGGCACTATTCCTCTCCCCCACTGACACCAACAATGGGGCACGATTCCTCCCACACTGACACCAATGATGGGGCACTATTCCTTCCACTGACACCAATGATGGGGCACTATTCCTCCCACTGACACCAATGATGGGGCACTATTCCTCCCACTGACACCAATGATGGGGCACTATTCCTCCCACTGACACCAATAATGGGGCACTATTCCTCCCACTGACACCAATGATGGGGCACTATTCCTCCCACACTGACACCAATGATGGGGCACTATTCCTCCCACTGACACCAATGATGGGGCACTATTCCTCCCACTGACACCAATGATGGGACACTATTCCTCCCACTGACACCAATGATGGGGCACTATTCCTCCCACTGATACCACCGATGGGACACTATTCCTCCCATTGACATCAGTGATGTGACACTACTCCTCCTACTGACACCAATGATGTGGCACTACTCCTCCCACTGCAAAATTACAGTTATGAAGTAGCAACAAAAATAATTTTATGGTTGGGGGTCACCACATGAGGAACTGTATTAAAGGGTTGCGGCATTAGGAAGGTTGAGAACCACTGATCTATACCATAGTTTGTAGATGTTATAACTTTCACACAAATCAATCAATATACACCCATTGGGATTTTTTTAACCAATAACATGTAGCAGAATACATTTGGACCTAAATTTATGATGGAATTCGTTTTTTTTTATATTTTTTGACAGAAATGAGAAAATATTGTTTTTCTAAAAAAAAAAATTTGCAAAAGGTTTTTGTTTATAGCACCAAAAATAAAGCGCACAGGTGATCAAATACCACCAAAAGAAATTTCCATTTATGTACCATATTGCATGACTGGGCAGTTGTCCATTAAACTAGCGCAGTGCTGTATAGCAAAAAAAAAAAAAGGCGTAAATTGCAGTATCTATACCATAGTTTGTAGACACTATAACTTCCACAAAAATCAATATACACTTATTGGGATTTTTACTACCAAAAACATTTAGCGGAATACATTTTGGTCTAAATGTATAACTAACTTTGAGTTTACTATATATTTTTTATAGCTAAAAGTAAAAACTATCGTTTTTCTTCAAAAATTTCAGTCTTCTTGTTTATAGCGCAAACAATAAGTGCAAAGGTGATCAAATACCACCAAAAGAAAGCTCTATTTGTGTGAAAAAAAGGACGTAAAGTTTGTTTGGGTAAAGCATTGCATGACCCCGCAATTATCAGTTGAAGTAGTGCAGTGCTGAGTAGCGAAAAGAGGCCTGGTCATTAAGGGGGTAAATCCTCAAGAGGGCAAGTGGTTAAACATGTCAACTAAAAAAAATAAAAAAAAAAATCAAATTTCGTCATAAATTTAGGTCAAAATGTATTCTGCTGCATATCTTTTCTTAATAAAAAAAATAGGAATTGAGGAGAAATCTGTTCTGGTGACAGCTCTCTAAGAGGGGATTTTGTCTTATTTTTCTAGAGAGTTCTCTGCTCTTGGCATCTCTCCTCTCTCCTGGCATTCCTCTGACAGTAATTAAAGATAAATCTGTGTTTAGGACATAAAAAAAAAAAAAAACTCACAGGGGTTTAAACCTTTCCCTAGTTTATTCCTAAAAAAAAAAAGAAAAATCTCTGGCCGTATATTCAATGAATATAACAAAAGTCTCCAAAATATCTCAAATCTGGGACATGCACAAGTGGTAAGCTGTCATTGTTTATGATCCAGGAAAAGAGATTTATTGATTGTTGATTGATTCATCATTTCAGCTGTAGCTGTCATTGAGATGTCACTCATTTGTCTTCATCTGGTGTTTTGATTGCAGAGAACATCGGAGACACACAAGAACCTTCTCCTCCACCCTCCATCAAACACCACACCACACATCGTACCGCTGTGCTACTCACCGACCATACCACACAAGAACCTTCTCCTCCACCCTCTCCTGCAGAGTTCATCAGAGGGGGTCAATCTGTCACACCAAGACCGGATACTATGCAGAATATAACAACTCCACAGTATGATAATTGTCAGAAAAGGACCAAATCCCACACCACACATCGTACCACTGTGCTACCCACCGATCATACCACACAAGGACCTTCTCCTCCACCCTCTCCCACAAAATACACTGTGATTGGCAAATCAGGAGTCTGTCTAAGAATAACGGCAACCTTCATACTAATGGTGAACACCACCAAAATCAGCAATGTAAGTTAGTCCTGAGTATAATCTAGAATTTGTACAGGCCTGAGAGCCAATGCCAATGAAGAACATCCAGTGAAGAATCCAGTTGTATGAGTCAGGATTGGTTTAGATCATCAAATCCTGTGATTACGAGATTAGTGACTATATGACTTCCAGTTCTGAGGTCATAGACAGGGAGGCCAGCAAAGAGCAATGGCCATAAATCTTACAACAGAGTGCTATTATCATTGGCTGTAACAGTAGCAATTCCCCAACGCAAACCAGCTAATAGATATAACACAGTGGCTAAGTGAAGGGTCATATGAAATGTGGGGACATCCCAGTAACTGGACATCACACTGTTGCTGTGTCCTGTCCTAGATGTTACAATTTAGTTTCTACAATTCCTTTATCTCTGTGATTCCGTTTTGCTGTCAGGTTGCAATAACAATTCCCTTCTCTTCTCAGCTCAGAGCTATAACTATGGAATAGCAAAAAGAAGTCATACAAAATGTGGAAACCTTCCAATAAATGGACATCACACTATTGATGAATGTATGGATTAGTTGACAGGTTACTCCAGTTATATAAAAAACAATTCCTAGACTTATCACCCAACAATGTGTGCAACAATTACACTAAAAGCAGCAATACTCAAAGGTCTTATTACTTTCTAAATAATAAAAAATAAACCTGTAACAAACCGTGCTGTGAGACTGACTAGTCCTAATTCACTAACATTTCCCAGTAATCAGCAAATTACAAATTCAAAAGTTGTGTAATAATGATTGATCCCACAAAGATCAGTGAACAGTTATATAAACTATAATAATACAATATCATACTGTATGTGTGACCATGTGGTTAATAATATGTGCTAAAGAGAGTGAACAAATAATGTGATCAGTACTGTGATATGGGCCTGAGATCACCAGCAGCCGTTTTTAAAAGCAAACTTTTTTTAATAAAGGTAAAAGTTTTTATTCTACCTTGGACGGTGTAAGGGAGTATAATGACCCCTGTGAGTTTTTTTTTCTGTGTCCTGTTGGGAAGATTTCCCTTCACTTCCTGTCCCATTGCCAAAAGAGGAAGTGAGATTAAATCTCTGCATATTAAGGGAATCCCTTAGGGCCCCCAAGTCACCAGAA